>NW_026947362.1:2272500-2449928 GCF_036323735.1 Rattus norvegicus | reverse complement strand
CCACCAGCCCTGGGTCCTGAGGCCATCGTTTTATGGACCTAGCTCACCTCTTCACCTCTTTAAATATGGAGTCATGGGAGGAGCATTTGTCACTTTGAATAAAACAAACCTTAACGGAGACACACGATGGTTCGTTGTTGCTGCCATTTTGTAATTTCCTGCCCCAAAACCTCACATTTTTAAACATCATCGAAAGCCAAGAAAATAGGCATAAAGATCTGTCTGTGTGATTTACTGCCCACAATTCATTTCGTTCACCTGGGCCTCAACTTTAGAAGACTGCAAGCATCAGCCATTTGAGACATCCACTTCCTGCTCATGTTTTGTTGAAGAAAAAAAAACAAGCTAAATAGAACAATAGAGATGGAGTGTACAGGACGGGTTGGGTGGTTAGAGCTCTTAAGGAAAGCTCGAACACAGTGAGTTATGTCAACACACCTCAGCTGACTCAGAAGCAAACAGGTGAGGACCATAGGAAGCCTTGGGCATGAGCAACAGGGATGAAGGTGTCTTTCCAAGGCAGCGAGACAGAGCAGAGCATCCTTCCTTGGGCTAGTTGAAGTGAGGAAGCTAGTGGTTCTCCACCTAAGTCATCGCACACTGAGCCGACTCGTGAAGTTCTGGACCCGTCACTCTCCAGTGTATGAGGATGAAATGCAGCCGTTCCCCCCCCCAACCCACATAGGAACAAGCACTTGTTCCAAGGAGAGGTGCTTGGAGACTTCATTCTTTGAAGCCATCTTCTCTGAAGGGCAGGGCTCCAATTCCTTTGCAAGAAAGGCATCATGTCTTCAACCTTGTCGTCTTTCCAAATCTGTCATCTCTGTGAAGACCCATCTCGAAGGTCTTGGCCAGGACATCTGGCTTCCTGAACTGATATCTCCAACAGGTTTCCTAAAGTCTCAGCTTAGCAATTTTCGACGGATTACCTGGGCCTTATCTAGAGTGGAAACAGGGAATGGATTCTGGCTTATCTGAGTCCCTGGATGTAGTAGATGCTTATGGAGAACAGGTGAAAGTATTATAGATATGAAAGTGCTAATCCATTCTTCGGGTGCAAACTCCTCTAATTTTTTATACATTCTTTTAATCATTAAATAAAGTAAGTCAGTATCCCAGACAGGGTGAGTGTCTGGCTTATGCACCAGCCTCTCTTTTCATCCTAACTCCTGGCTGCTCAGGCTGTGATATCCATTGGAAGTAGAGTCATTGCAGATGTAAGTGGTTATAATGAAGGCCACCCTGGAGCGTGCTGGGCCCCTAATCCAATATGATCATCGACCCTATCAGAATAGAAGCGTCAGTGGGCTGAATGGCAGGCAGGATGGATGGGACCCGATGTCAGGCTGTGGTGGACTGGGAGCTGGTTTTATTTCCCAACCAGGAGTTTGGGCTTTAGCCTGAGGTTCTAGTAAGCACTGGAGAATTTTTATCAGGGATTTCCCTTCAGGGATCCCTCAGGATGATCCCCTGGGGATGTACAGAGGAGGACCTAGAGGAGGCTGCAAGGGCTGTCAGCTCAGGCAACACGGAAAGCTTTTATCTTCGCAGGAGGCACATGCTGCAGAGTGCAGGCCAGCAGAGACAGTGATTGAGCAGTTATTGCAATGTCCCTCTTTGCATCAGAGCATTCCCCCCCACACTATCCTTCTGCCATGCCGGACTTACATGTTCAACAGACCGTCAAAACCCAGTCTGACTGAAGGGACACCATTGCACTAAGGAACGAACACTGCATAGTACAAGACACAATGGATGGTGAGATGTTTCACAAATGATGGGAAACTGAAATAATCTCAGTTAAGATGGTTTGCATTCCTCTCAGAGGACCCAGGTTCAGTTCCCAGCAACTATATCAGATGGTCCCCAACTCTAGGGAGTCTGATGCCCTCTTCTGACCTCCGTGGGTCACTGTACATGGGTGTACATACATACATACATACAAACATACATACATACATACTACATATATACACATATATTACACACATACATACTATATACATACTACATACATACGACATATATATTATGCAAGTGGGTTACTCAGTGATCTGCTATCCTTAGTCAGTGGATTACTCATGCCCTCAGGAACCCTCAGAGGAAGTGGAACTGTCCATTTCTGCTTCTTTGTCAGTTCCCTTCTGGGGTCAAGGGCCCTCTTACTGACTGAAGCCTTTATATGATCTTTGAGTTTCTGCAGCATTTCTGTAACACCAGCATCAGGTTTTTGAACCTCTGGTCTTCATAGTGTTTTGAGCGTCTGAACTTGTGCCGAGTCCGTCTAAGTAGTCCCGGAGTCTCTGCTGTTCAAGTGCTTCCCCCGTTGGGGTAGGATGTTATAATCCGGTTGGGGGACACTGATGGCGGTCTCAGGGGGCAGAGGCTGGGAACCCTTCAAGTTCTTCCCCCATTGGAGTCCGGTGTTATAATCCGCTTGGGGGACACTGAATGGGCTTCCAGGCTGTGGAGGCTGGGAATCCTTCCACTGATTCCCCTGCTGCACTCCGGGGTTATAATCATATTAGGGGACTTTGAAGGGGTTCCCAGGCCATGGAGGCTGGGGAATCGCTGGTGCATTGTCAGAGGGTAAAGTCCGGGATGAGGCTCTCTGTCCTCTCTAAACACTACCCGGTGAAGGGGCAGTGAAAGTACTCGGCAGTGGTGAGTCATGGTGAGCATCAGTCGAGCTGTATCCTTTGAGTATTTCTCTCTCTCCCGAGAACTGTGGACAAGTCCGGAAGGCAAAGCAGGGAAATCTCGAGTGACCATTGATCTCAGGAAACAACCAAAGCTCGAGAGGGGCTGTCCTCGAGTTTGCACGAGGCAGTAGCGAGGTCTGAATGGGGCAGTCTCGAGGTCTGCACGGGGCAGTCGCGAGGTCTGCATGGGGCAGTGGCGAGGTCTGCACGGGGCAGTCTCAAGGTCTGCACGGGGCATTCGCGAGGTCTGCACGGGGCAGTCGCCAGGTCTGCATGGGACAGTCGCCAGGTCTGCACGGGGCAGTTGCGAGGTCTGAATGGGGCATTCTCGAGGTCTGCACGGGGCAGTCGTGAGGTCTGCACGGCCCAGCCAGGAGCTGCCTCACTTGTCAGTTGTGCTTGTAGTAGCGGGGCAATCATCCAAGCTTTCTGAAAGGGGAGGAACCATGTCGACTCTCTTCCTTTGAGTCCGGAGTGCTACCTGTTTTGTGCACACTGTCAGGGGTCATGACAAGTGACTCCTGAAGTAGCAAAATTAATGGAAAGGGCAAAGGGTGCTTCAGAGATTGTGCGGTAAAGTGCCTCTTACACCTGCATTGGTGCAGTGATGTGTCTTGGAACCTCATAACCGAATGGGAAAGGCTGATCCACACCCTTGCTCCTCAGAAACTGCAGGGACTAGAAAATCACTGGTGGACTGTGTTAGGGAATAAACATGTGATAGGATTTGAATAGAGCATAGAATGCATGGGATTGATATTAGAATTCCATGTGAGTTCCAGGTGTTACTGTGACACTTCTGCCTTGATGTCTCACTCACTATTTCTTCTTGTCCTAAAGCTTTTAATATTCATTCCGTGATGATATTTTTGAAATATTGAGTCTGATAAACAATGGAAAGTATTTTCTCTAGTTACATATATTGAAATTCTAAATGTCTCTTGACATCGTATGCAGTTGCCTGCCCAGAAGTCCTGGGATGCTTTCAATACTGGTAAGTTGACTGAACACAAACTGTTTACGTTACAAGCTTTGCTTGTAAATAATTCTTTTTGTGACCCCCCATTAGATTGTACAAATACTTCCAGCCGTTTACAGACATATCTGCAATCACCTTTGCTTGGAGAAAGGAGTTAAGTGTTATGCCTTCTTTGAATGAAGACGAAGATCTACGAGTACACTCCTCATAGAAACAAGATATCAGGTACTGTAGGACGAAATATGAATCTAGGCAACAATAAATGTTCCAAGCTAACCTGTACAGTAAAGTAGTGTATGGAAGATACCACTCCTTTATTAGTAGTATTAATAACCATTGTATTTGTTTATATTTCAAATATTACCACCTTTCTATAAACCCCACCTACACATATTCCTCCTTTTTGTCTCTAAGTGGGTGACTCAGCAAGCCACATTCATTCTTTCCTCACCCTCTAGAATCACTCTTCTCTGGGACATCAAGCATCCAAAGGACCAAGTCATTCCCCTTCCACTGATGTGAGATGAGGCCGTCCTCTGCTACATATGTAGGGTACCAGACCATGTATAATCTAAGGTTGGTGGTTAGGTCCATGGGAACCCTGAAGGGTCTGGTTAATGGATATTTTTGTTAATTACAGTCTCCTTCCGCTCGATAATCCCTTCCCCTACATTTTCCATTTGGATCTGTAGCCTCATTTCAATGGTTGGCTGTGATTATCTGAATCTGTATCAGTCAGGTGATGGGCCTCTCAGAGGACAGCCATACCAGACTCCTGTTTGCAAGCACATCTCAGCATCAGCAACAGTGTCCATTTTGATGTCTGCAGATCTCTGTATGTCCTTTCCTTCAGCCTCTGCTCCATTTTTACCCCTGCATTTCAACTAGACACGGATAACTCTGATTTAATAAGAGATTGGTGAGTGGTCCCATCCTTACATAGTGGTCATGTCTATCTACTGCAGGTGGTGACTTCAGGTTCAATTTCACTGTTGGTGTTGATGTTAGATATTGTCATCACTGTTGGGTCCAGAGAACCTGTTGGATCCTTGGTATCTGGGACATTCTAGAGGTTACCCCCATCCTCCAATGTACCTTCTTTCTATACTCATTCTCCTAGTCCTCTGTGCTTCTCTCCTGTCTCTTCCCACATCTTATCCTGTTCTCCTGTTTTTCTATTTAACTCCCCTCTCCCACACAGGGTCCTTCCGCCATCTGCCTCCCATGATAATTTTCTTCCCCCTCCTAATTGGGATTGAAGCCGTCCCTCTTTGTCCTTTCTTGTTAAGTTTCAGAGTGTATATGAGTTTATTGTGGATATTCTGAGCTCTTGGGCTAATTTCCACTTACAAGTGACTGAATTCTATGTGTGTTTATTTGTGTTTGTGTTACTTCAATCAGGATGATATTTTCTAGTTTCATCCATTTGCCTATGGTCTCCTTATGGTCTCCTGTAATTCTTTAAGGGATTTTTGTGTTTCCTATATAGGGGCTTCTATCTCTTTACATCTGTTGTCCTGTATTTCTTCGATGAAATTATATATGTCCTATTTAAAATCCTTTAACATAATCATGTTAAGTGATTTGAAGTACAAACATTTCTTTTTCTTTTATGTTGTGTTGAGGGTATCCTAGCCTTGTGTTGGTTTGAGAATTGGGTTCTGATGATGTCATGTAACCTTGGTTTTTATTGCTTCGGATATTATACTTCCCTTTCACTATCTTGTTATCTCTAGGGTGTTTTTACTGTCTCTGATAATGGATTGATCCTCCTGTAACCTATGTGTCTGGACTCCTGGGACACTAGCTCTCTCCTGAAGGATCTTGTGTACCAAGAGCTGTGGGTCAGTTTCAGTGACAAATTATAGATAGAAACCAGAAGTATCCTGTAACAGACTGCCCCTCTGTTCCTGGATTCTGAGGGCTCTAGGCAGTTCCCCCTGAAAAGTGGTAGTCTCTCCTGTGATCTTGAGTGTGTCAGCACTCCTGGAAGTCCAGCCATTTCCTGGTGGGATATGGGGAGAGAAAGATGAGGTACAGGTGCAGCTTTGTAAACACAGCTTTGGGTCCTCTTGGTTTTTAATCTTTCACTGAAAGAGCTCACAAATGAAATTTGACTCTGTGGCCAGTAAGCCCCTAGAAATGATCATCTCTTTCTATTTTCAGAGATGGGACCACAAATGATTGGCACCTGGCATTTTTACATGGGTGCTATCAGTTAAAGTTAGGTCTCTTTTTCTTTCATGTCAAATGTATTCCTAGCTGAGATAATTGCTCAATCAACAAAGCATTGCTGTTGAATATGAACTAGACTACCGTTGACAAATGAAAATATTTAGGCAATGTCATCTAGATCATTAAATTGTAATATATTGAAGAACTCACAAAAATACTTCATGATGGTTTAACCAATGCATGGAATGCATATTCATTAAAACGACGAAGAGTATAAAGTTTATTTTTACAACTTACTGAATCATGTAATAAATAATAAGTCTCCATTAATGTATCAGGCTCCATAATAGTGGTATAGATTAGGAATGAATAAAAAGTATTATGAGCTTTCACTTATAAAAATTGCATTACGATATAAGAAAAAAGAAAAATGAATGCATAAATCAGTGTGTTGGAATTGATTGTATGCAAATAATTGAAGAAACTATCCTAGCAATAAGGTCATGGAGATTGTCCTAAGGAAGTGACAGCTAAGTTAAATTAGATGAAAAATAATTGAACTATATTTCGGGCAATATTACTATAAATATAAGGTCAATAAAAGGAAAAGAGCTTGACCTAATGTAAAAGTATATGTGAAAGTAGTTTGTATAGATTAAGTGATAGAAGAGAGGAACAAATAAAGCTGAAGCTTACATATCACATATGGGCTTACAGAAACAATATGAGAGATGTAAATTTTAATTTATGGAAAATGTCTAAGAAATCATTGAATAGTTTTAAATATGTTTGTTTAACTCTCTATGTACATACTAAGGGATTCTGGTTACTTATGTGTTATGAAATGATACAAAGAATGATTTGAAGGATGTTTTTGAAATCAATCTGGAAGTAGTGTCAGTGATACAGAAAAAGATTCATATCAGACAGCTATGTTGGAAATTTATGTGTTTGGTAGTAGACTGATTATGGGGAGGTCCGGAAGAAAGAAAGACAATGTCTTGTTTTGAGCAAATGAAAATATGTTGGAGTTATTTACTGTGATGTGGAGTATTTCATGATAAGTATATTTAGGAGAATTTTAAAGGAATATATTTTAGATCGATTTACTTGAAGTTGCTTGAGAGAACCTCTAACTCACTTGAAATTCCTATTTACTGTTCAACGTTTGGGGATATAAGCCATTACTCAGACCATGAATTAATAGCTGTTATATAAAAAATTACTTTAATAGATGTATTTTTTCATATTATATTTGGTAGTCTTATTTCATGAAGAGTAAACCTATGCTTACATTATATGCTTGTTTAGTACATACGGACAAATAATTTGCCGATTTATCCACTCCAAACATTTTGGATTGCAATTAGCATTTAATCCAACTTTATGGGGGCTGACACAGCAGTTTGATTAAAATATAATAGCTCATGAATGTGAGTTTCACAGAAAGAAGTGATTTGCTCATATTTTGTAAAGTTACAAACTCTAGAAGAGTAAAAATATTTAATAAATATCTAGCTCTTCTATGTTTTCTCTTTAGTATTTTAGCGTGTTATGATATTCATGCAAAAATTCCTTACCCAGATGATTTTAACTATAATATCCAGTACTATTAAACATATTCACAGCTTTTTACAACTACGAATGTTATATGCTTTCAGAAAATTTTCATCAAATGAGCCAGAAAATCTTCCTGATTTCAACACCACATGGCCATTGGGAGCAGAATAAACCACAAATAAGGAAATGGAGAAAGTGATTGACACACACAAAATTCTTGGTTTTAAAATTAATAATCATGCTAGTTATGGCATAGAGCTTTGAAAATAGAGTCAATGACAGGATGAAAAACACTGACGAAGAGTATTTATATTGAATTTTTACTAAATAAAGGAAAACAGTGGATGTGAAGGTAAGCTACATTTAACAAAATGACGCTGTTCTTCTGCCACTATTTATTCAATGCTTTGTTTTTTGTTCCTATATATGTTCCAGAAACATCTCAATGATTCTGGTTAATCTTAAATTAATGAACATGCTGTTCAACTGATTTAATATTCCACATTATCTTAATGTTCTTCTGCATCTATGGTTATAAAAATTATAGAGAATTATTTTGACTAGAATAAAATTTTATTGTTTCTTTATTATATGAGAAAAGCAATTATTTACAGAGAATGGATATCTGATATTTTCTAAATAATCTCAATAGAGTTTTAAACCATATATATTAGATCAATCATTCATACCTTCTCCAAATGAAACTCCTTAAATGTTACTACACATATAGTATGTAAAGAGAGTGATGTATAGAAATAAAAACATCACCTATGCAGCCACAATCATCTATTATCCCCATAATGAAAGTCGATACTAGGAAGAGAAGATGGTACAGACACACTGCAGGAAAGATCAGCATCTTTCCAAATGAAGATTGACCTGGAAAGTGATTTGAACTAAGTATAGTTAAGAATAATGTAAATAAGTTTAATGTTATGAGAACTAGTTTACCTGTTAGGGTTGCCTTATCTTTTCTTAACTTGGGCAGTCACAATTTCTGCTCTGTGGAATGAGACAGTCTCCACCTTCTCAGCCCTCACATATTTCAATTTGTCACTTGGTCCTCAGGACATCCATATACCTGGAGATGAATTTTTCTTCTTGGAAATTCGAAATGTTCATATTTGGTGAATTGGGAGAGAGGGTTAAAAGCAAATGGGAAGTGAGTGACATACCATAACACTTCTGTATTATTATCAAAATGGGTTTTTTTTTGGGGGGGGGATGGGATACTTGAGGTGAAAGAAAGGAAAGGTGCTGCTTTATTTGAAATACGTTCTTACCTCATTCTGTGCCCCTGTAAAGGGCTCAGCCTTATCTGTCAGGACTGACCATGTTCCTGTCACTACTCCACTGCCTTTCTCATGCAGCTCTTAATTCTGGATCCTGCTTGTCACTCTAGGTTTCATCTTGACAAGATTCATCTCATTACCCTGTGATCCTGCTCTGAAACATATGAAAGTTATTTTTCTTTTGTTTCATTTTCAAACATTTAAATGATTATATTAATTTTTGTTTAACCTGTTTTATGAAAGCCTTAGAGGAGAATTATTCATGGATGTCTGTTTTGATTGAACGAGAAAATAATGAAAAAAAACTTTTTAATTTTACAAGACATTTTCATTTCTAAGTATTTCTCTTACATAAACCCATCATGCTAGTTTATCTCCATGTCTTGCCCTGAGTTCTTTCTTCCCATTGCTACTTGAATACTGCCTCTTAGGACTTACTGCAGAACTGTAAATGCTGGCATATACGAGGAAGGACTTGATTCTTCTACAATTTTCTAACCCTTTTTTAGATGTATCTTCCTACTCTCTTGAGCTATTTGAATTAATTTGGATCACTGAACTCAATAGTATAGTACTATAGTGCTTGGGCCTTGAAAATATCTGTTATTATTGCCTTGTCATAGTTTTACAGCTCAGGGTTGGACCTAGTTACATTTTGGAACTTTAGTCCAAGATGTTTGTGAACTTGGAAAAAACCTAGAAAGCAGCTATCAATACTTTCAAATGGTATTTTAATACATGAGGGCTATAAAAACCTTTAATAAATCATGGAAAAGCAGTCGGAGTTTCCTTTTTCTGTAAAGTACTTGAAAAACATGAAAGGAAGAAAGACCATGTCCCACTCACTTTTGTCTTCACATAGGGTGCTCAAATATGACTTTAGTTTTGGTGCCTTTTCTGGTTAGAACGTAAAGTTGTTAATGGTAGTTTGTGTTAATGGTTTGCTTCTATTAATATACCCTTTTGTTATTGATTTTGTTTTTTGTCTTCGTCATTCCCATTAGGGCCATGGTTCCACACTTTTTATAGATAAAAAAGGTGGGTTCAGCCCAGCTATTATTATCCTTGGAAAAAACCCACAATTTTGGGTACAAAAGTTCACAATTATATAGTTGACCATGGTTTGAAATTCTTCCTTGCCATCACTTTCTTGTAGCAACGTAATTGTTTACTTCTGCTTCAATTCATTGTATTGACCACCCTATAATCCCATTATGTATCTGTGTGTAGGGGGAAAGGGATTCTTTAAATTTTCTGTGGTATGTGGTTTTATTGTTCCATAAATTATTTCACACCACCACATGAGCACAGCACACTACCTGGCATTATTACATGCTTGGATCATTGGGGAAGGTAGTGTGAAATTCATCACTGTTCTTTGTTTCAGAGATTCTTATTTTTAATAAGTAATCCATCCTATTGAAATAGCTAATTCACTCTTGTATTCTCCTTCATATATGCCTGCTGCTGGGAATAAATTGCATTTTTCCATTGATAAACAATAACAAAATCCCATAAAGGCACGAACATACATAAAGAGGGAAAATATTCACAATTAAAAAATGCATTAAAATCGAGAAAAAATATAAGCAAAATGAGATCAAAAGTTATAATCAGAAGTTATGAAATTAAAAATTTGATTATAAAATTACAAATTTGTAAGGTTAGATAATACAAATATATATTCAAACAAAGAGGAAAATATTAAATGCAATGTATGCACAAAGAGTTTACTCAAAATGTAGTTTATAAACCAAGATTGGAATGGAGAACACACTCTTGCTACTGTAGAGGCAAAAATGGAAGAACTATCACTAGGTATAACCCAGTCTTTATTGCATAGTGACAAACTATCAAGAAAGATGATGTTCAAAAATACCACATAAATAAATCATCAATAATTTAAACAAATACAAAAAATAATAAAATATAGAACAGCAACCCTAGTCCATTGTGATCTGATAGGATTCATAGGATTACTTCAATATTCTGGTATCAATTGAGGCCTGTTATGTGAATGAGTGTATGGTCAAATTGGGAGAAGTTACAATTACGTGCATAGGAAAAGGTATATTCTTCTGATTTAGGAAGAAATGTTACCTAAATACCTGTTAAATCTATTTGGATTTTTTAAGTTATTAAAATAACTTCTGTTACTTTAAGCATATCTGTTTAGTTTCAGTTTCCATAAATTGTCCGTTGATGAGAGTGCAGAACTGAAGTCTCCAACAATTTATTGTGTGTGGTGCAATATTTGCTTTGAGCTCTAGTTATGTTTCTTTTATGAATTTATGTGTCCTTGCATTTGAAACATAGTTGTTCAGTATTGAAAGTTCATCTTAGTATTATTTTTCCTTTGAAAAGTATGGTTCCCTTCCTTGTCATTTTTGATAACTTTTTGTTGAAAGTCAATGTTGTTCAATATTAGAAAGGCTACTCCAGCTTTTTTCTTGGGAACATTTGCTTAGAATTTTGCTCCATCCTTTTACCCTGAGATACTCTGTCTTTGTCTCTAAGGTGTATGTCCTGTATGCAGCAAAAACTTGGATCCTCTTTACGTATTCAGTCTCTTAGTTTATGTCTTTTTATTGGGGAATTGTGTACATTGATGATAAGAGATATTAAATGAAATGGACTGTTGGTTCCTGTTATTTTTGTTGGTAGAAATGTAAGTACAATTGTGTGGTTATCATCTTTTGGGTTTGTTCAAAGATTAATTCCCTACTTTTTGCTAAGGTGTAGTATCCCTCCTTGTGTTGGAAGATTCCATCTACTATCATTTGTAGCGTTGGATTTGTGGAAAGATATTGTGTACATTTGGCTTTGTAATGGAATGTCTTGGTTTCTCCATCCATGGTAATTGAAAATTTCACCAGATGTACTTGCCTGAAGATCCAGAAATGAATGCACATGCCTATGGTCACTTTGTCTTTGATAAAGGTGCTAAAACCATGAAATGAAAAAAGACAGAATTTTCAAGAAATTATGGTTCAACTGGATGTCAGCATATAGAAGAATTAATTATGTAAATAAACTCCCGAGGGTGGGACAAATAATCATCTTTTTAGATGGTGATAAAAATTTAAAAAAAACGAATATTTCTTCATGTTAGAAGTCTTGGAAAATATTAGGAATTCAACGCCCATACTTAAACATAGTAAAAGCAATATTACAAAAACAAAAGCAAAAACAAAACAAAACAAGAAAAACAAACAAAAAAATAAAAAACAAAACAAAACAAAAACACAAAAAACAGTTGCCATCATCAAACTTAATGGGGAGAAACTTGACGCAATACCACAAAAATCACGAACTAGAAAGGTTGCCTAATCTCTACTTACTCCATCAATATAGTACTGGAAGTCTTATCCACAAAAAATAGACAAAAACACGAGCAAAACGGAAAAATTTAGAAAGCAAGAAGTTAAAATATCACGATTTTTAGATGATGTGATAGTATATTTGGTGACTCCAAACATTCCACCAGAGTACTCCTTCAGTTGACAAAAAAATTCAGCAAAGTGGCTGGATGTAAACTTAACTCAAACAAATCAGAAGCACTCTACTTCAAGCATAAACAGTTTGAGGGGAAATTAAGGAAATGACAGACTTCAAAATAGTCACAAATAATAAAAAATCCTCAGGTTGACTCTAAACAAGCAAGTGAAAGTTCTGTATGACAAGAACTTCAAGTCTCTGAAGAGAAATATTGAAGAAGATCTCAGAAGATGGAATAATTTCCCATGCTAATGCATGTGCAGGGTTAAATTGTAAAAATGGTCATATTGCCAAAAGCAACCAACAGATTCAAGACAATCACCATCAAAATTCCAACTCAATTCTTCACAGAGTTAGAAGGAGCAATTTGAAAATTCAGTTGGAATAACAAGAATCCAATGATAGAGAAACGTTCATCAACAATATGAGAACTTCTGGGGCAATCACTATCGATGACTTCAAGCTGTATTACAGAACAATAATAATAAAAATTGAATGGGAATGGTAAAGAGACAGTCAAAAAGATCAGTGCAATATTATTGAATGCCCAGAAATGAAGGCACATACCTATGGCCACTTGATATTTGACAATGACCCGAAACCATCCAATGGAACGATCACATTTTCCACAAATGGTTTCCATTCGACTGGAGGGTAGCATGTAGAAGAATGGAAATCAATCAATTTTATCACACTGTACAAAGCTCAAGTCGAAGTGGATCAAGTATCTGCACAAGAAACATATAATCTTAAACAAATAGAAGAAAAAGTTGGGAAATTTACTGAACAGAACACCAATGGCTTTGCTTCAAGATCGAGAATTGACAAATGGGACTTCATAAACTTTTTGTAAGGCTTGGTCACTGGAATTTGGAAAAAGATAAAATCATTAGGTTAAGAAAAGATCTTTACCAATCTTCCATCTGGTAGAGGGCTAAAATCAATGTATACAAAGACTCAAGGAGATAGACTTCAGAAAATCAAATCGTCCTTTCAAAAATGGTGAATAGCACTAAACAAAGATTTCTCTACTGTGGAATATTAACATCCTTAGCCATCAGGTAAATGCAAATCAACAAATTCTATTGTAATACAGCACGCTTCTCAGAATGGCTAAGTCAAGAAATTCACAACAGATTCTGGCAATTAGGTGGAGAAAGAGGAACTCTCCTCCATTGTTGGTCAGATTGCGAGCTGGTATAACCATTCTGGAAATCAGTCTGGAATTTTCTCACAAAGTTGGATATAGTACTACCTGAGGATACCACAATCCCATTTCTTTGATATATACGCAAAAGATGCTCCAACATATAAGAAGGACACATGATGCTACAGGTTGAGAGCTCTCTTTTTTTTTATAATAGCCAGAAGCTGAAAATAAACCAGATGTCCCTCAACATAGTAATGGATAAATGAAATATAGTACATTTACACACCTGTGTTCTTCTATCCTATCAAAAACAATATTGCATAAAATGCTTAGGATAGATGCTTTGTGTTACAAAGGAACACAAATGGTATACATTTATTGGAAGTGTGTATCAGCCCAAAAGTGTGGAATACATAAGAAAGAATTCACAGGTCATGTGAAGCCAGCAGGAAGAAGACCAAAATGCAGATGTTACATTCCTTCTTAGAAGGGATAAAAAATATTCATGGGAGGAAATTCAAGGATGAAGAGTTAAGCAGGGACTGAAGAAAGGGTCAACCAGAGACTACCCCATGTGTGGATCTGTCCCATATGCAGTCACACAAACCAGTCACTATTGCTGATGCCACCAAGTCCTTGTTGACAGGAGTCAGATATGGATGTCTCCTGAGAGACTCTGACAGAACTCTACTGACACTCGTGAGGATGAATGAAACTAAACAATGGATTGAACACGGGGGGTTCAATGAAGTTGTTAGAGAGTATAGTTAATGAGCTGAAGGGGTTTGCAAAACCCCAGGAAGAACAACAATATCAACCAACCAGACCCACCAGAAATTCGAGGGATTAACCCACCCACTAGTGAGTACAGATTGAGGGACCCATGACTCCAGCCACATATGTGGCAGAGGATTGCTTGTTCAAACATCATTGAAAGGAAAAGCCCTTAATCCTGTGAAGGCTTGTATTCCCAATGTAGGGTAATGCCAGAGAATTGAGGTTGAAGTTGATTGGTGGGAATTGGAACATCCTCACAGAAGACGGGCAGGGATGTTATGGGAGAAAAAGGAAAGGAAATAACATTTGAAATGTAAATACATAAAATCTTCAGGAAAAATTATTAAATAAAAATGATATCTTGTCTCATTAAATTAATAATACAGTAATTATCATTTCCCATTTCTGATATTGACACAAATATTAGAGTTTGGTACTAATTTCCCTTGGTCTCTTTTGCTGTCTTCTTTAATATTTCCCTTTATGTTATGACTTATTTAATAAAATTTTTTACAATTTAAAGGAATATAGAATGAAAAAATTATTGACATAATTGGTGACTTCCCTTTATTAAAAGTTGGACAGCTCCTTGAAGAAACTTTAATGGATAATATCAAAATAAGTTTATAGGATTTGTACATCAAATATTTTTTTGTTAATAGCCCCAGTCAAGAAATGCTACTTATAGTTATGCATTATGGTATTTGATATCGGTAAAAAGCTCAATGATCTTAGATTTTAGAATAATGTATATAAGTCATTTATTCTTAAAATTTGTTCACAGAAGGAAGTTATCAACGAATACATATATATATATAATGTAAAACACATTTCTAAAATAAATAGAGTAAATTAAATATATATATATATACATATATATATATATATATATATATATATATATATATGTATATATATATATTATGGACCAAGGATGAACAATCATGATTTAAAAGGAAGATATAACATTGAGTGTACCGACATTTGAAGTTGAGATGATTCATTCTTGTATTTTTTTCTAGACACCAAAATTAGTTTTAGAAAAAGCTAAAAATGCAATTAAAGGCTTAATCTAGTATACATAACTAAACAATGCTTTGAAAAATATAGAATATATTTTCATATATATAAACTACATATACATTATATATTATATATATAAAGTTTATATATAAAGTATATACAAAAATTGTCATTATCCATAAATTATCATTATCACTCAAGCAATTTCCTAGTCATATTAGAGTTGAATTATCAAACACAAACACGCACACACACACACACACACACACACACACACACAGTTACCTAAAAATTTAAACATATTAGCAAATAATATTCATTCAGATAAAACTAATGACAATGGATGAATTAAATTTACAAATAATGTTCTCCCAAAATTTTACTTTCTAGCATAAAAAATATTGCCTTATGATATGTGGTAAATCTACACAAAGGAATACTATTCAGCTATTAAAAACAATGACTTTATGTAATTCATAGGCAAATGGAGGGAACTGGAAAATATCATCGTGAGTGAGGTAAATCAACACAGAAAAACACACATGGTATGCGCTCATTGATAAGTGCCTATTAGCCCAAATGCTTGTATTACCCTAGAAGCATAGAACACATGAAACTCAAGACGGATGATCAAAATGTGAATGCTTCACTCGTTCTTTAAAAGGGGAACAAGAATACCCTTGGCAGTGAATTGGGAGGCAAAGATTAAAACAGAGACAGAAGGAACACCCATTCAGAGCCTGCCCCACATGTGGCCCATACATATACAGTGACCCAATTAGACAAGATGGGTGAAGCAAAGAAATGCAGGCTGACAGGTGCCGGATGTAGATCTCTCCTGAGAGACACAGCCAGAATACAAGAAATACGTAGGCGAACGCCAGCAGAAAACCACTGAACTGAGAACAGGACGCTCGTTGAAGGAATCAGAGAAAGAACTGGAAGAGCTTGAAGGGGCTCGAGACCCCATATGAACAACAATGCCAAGCAACCAGAGCTTTCAGGGACTAAGCCACTACCCAAAGACTATGCATGGACTGACCCTGAGCTGCAACCTCATAGGTAGCAAGGAATAGCCTAGTAAGAGGACCAGTGGAAGGGGAAGCCCTGGGTCCTGCTAAGACTAAACCCCCAGTGAACGTGATTGTTGGGGGCAGGGCGGTAATGGGGGGAGGATGGGGAGGGGAACACCCCCCAAAAAAAAGAAAAAAAAAGAATTACATTTAAATGAAAATTCTATACTTACAATTAAACAGAAAATCTTCTAGATTTTTATAAAAACTAGTGAACAATAAATATATTTACCAAAAAAAAAAAAGAAAGAAATATGGGCAATTACATTCTAAACACGAGTATGCATTTGTATCTAAAACTAATGTACTTTTTGGATGCAAGAGAAATCAACCTGTTTTCTTATACAAACTGATAGCCTGTATATTATTTGTGTGGGACAGTTAATGCTTAGCGTTATTTCTTTTTTTTGGAACTGGGGACCGAACCCAGGGCCTTGCACTGGCTAGACAAGCTCTCTACCACTGAGCTAAATCCTGAACCCCTATGGTTAGCATTATTCATAAAGAATATTTATGGGTCTTTTTTTATTTTCTTGTTTCCACATACTTTTCCCCTTTTCCGATGAATTACAACACGGTTATTTACGATTCCTGTCCTCTTGAGAAATACCCTTATTTTCAGAATGCGGTTTCCCATTTTTAGACTAAGATTGCTGAAGAGAAATGGCTTCCTGGTGATTATGCTATGTAAAGTTTCTCCTCTTGTTTTGATGTGAATGATACATTTGTTAAGTAATAAATTCTAATGAATTATAGGCGAGTATCTGTATTCTTTGAAAACGTGTTGAAAGGTGATCCAAGCCCTTTTATATTTTAGAATGTCCATTGAAAATTCAGGGGTTAGTCTCATGTGATCAGCTTTACGTGTGACTTAGTCTTTTTCCTTCACACTTTTCGTATTTTTATTTCTCTGTTCAGTTCGGCTATGATGATGATGATGATGATGATGATGATGATGATGATGATGATGATAATGATGATGATGATTTTATTTTTATTATTATTATTATAATTTTATATTTATTATATTTATTATAATTTTAGTAATACTTTTAATATATTATATTATATTATTATTCATATTTATTGTTATTATTATTATTATGTGTCTACTTGATATTTTCTATGATTTTAGTACTTTTACAGGTATCTCTTTCTGGTTTGGGGAATATTGTTCCCAGAAAATCACATACAAATAGTTATTGTAGTTGATTTTATTCTCATGCTACTCATAGTGTCCTAAACTTATGAATCAGGGACCCTCCCTCAGTTGGTTCTGATTGGAAAATAGAGATATTGATAGCCAGTGTCTAGGCAGGCAGACAGTGCAGTAGTTTCAGGACGCTTGGACAAAGGTCCAGAGAGGAAGAAGGCATGGAGATTCTCCAGGACAGACTTTCAGGACAGAGAAGTAGCTGACATAGAAGAGTGTGAGAATAAGCACTCCCAGGATAGCTGCCCAATGGTGTCCAGGGCAAGAAAGATGGGATATAGATTTTAGCAAATAATAACGTGGGAATATAACTGGGGGATAATTTAGCCACTCGGAGGTTAGGAAGTGACCTTGCCATTGAGCTGTTAAAGGCATAAAAAATATAAAGGCTGTATGTGTGTGGCCTCCTTCCATAAGCCCCCTATCCCTATCTGCTTCCGCTGCCCTGTCTTCTTCAAAGGTGTTTCCCCCTCCGCAAAGACATCCCCTTGCAGCCTCCCTAGCATGACATTCTATTTACTGGAAGGTCCAGCCTTGGCATGACCAAGGGCTTCTCCCATTGGTGCAGAGCACGGTCATGTTCTGCTACATATGCAGCTGGAGACGCCAGTTTGTCCATGTGAAGTTTTACGGAGTTGCTTTAGTCCCGCGGAGATCTGGTTTGTGACGACTGTTGTCCTTACTGGGTTGCAAGGCACTTCAGCTCCTTTAATACTTTCTCTGTCTTCTCCAAAGGGGACCCTGTTCTCAGTGCAATGGTTGGCTGGAAGCATCAGCCTCGGTATTTGTCATGATCTGGAAGAGCCTATCAGGAGAGAGCTATATCAGGCTCCTATATACATGCACTTGTTGACATCAGCAATATTGTTTAGGTTAGGGGGCTGCATGTATGTGGGCTGGATACACAGGTAGTATAGGCTCAGCATGGCTATTCCTTCAATCTCTGCTCTAAACTTAATCTCCGTATCATGTCCTATGAATATTTTTGTTTCCCCTTTTAACACAGACCATCCTCACTTGGTTCATCGTTTTTCTTGAACTTAAAGAGGTATGTTAATTGTATGTTGGGTAATTCAAGGTTTTGGGGTAGTGTGTGTGTATGTGTGTGTGTGTGTGTGTGTGTGTGTGTGTGTGTATTTTTCTTTTGTTTGTGTGTGTGTGATTTGGTTGACTCATTCAGGATGGTATTTTATACTTTCTTCATTTGCTTATGAATTTCATGATATCATTGTATTTGATTACTGAGTTGCACTTAATTATGTAGATGAACCAGATTTTCTGTATCCATTCATGTGGTCAAATCATCTGGGTTCTTCCTAGCTTCTGGCTACCATGAATACAGCTGCTGTAAACATAGTACAATATGTGTCCTAGTTAAATGTTGGGGCATCATTTGGGAATATGCCCAGGAGTGGGATAGCTAAGTCCTCAGTATATACTATGTCCAATTTTCTGAGGAAAGCCAGAGTAATTTCCGGAATATTGTACCTCATTCAAATCCCACCAATAATGGAGGAGTCTTCCTCTATTTCCACATTGTGACCAGCATCTGCTGTGTAACTGAATTTTTGATCATAATCATTCTTCCTGATGTATCTTTTGATTTGCATTACCCTGATGAACAATGATGTTGAACATTTCTTTATGTATTTCTCAGCCATTCAAAATTGTTCTGCTGAAAATTATTTGTTTAGATCTGTACCCCATTTATAATAGGGTTATTTGACTCTCTGGAGTATAACTTCTTGAGTTCTTTGTACATATTGAATATTAATTCTCTTTCATATATTGGATGGCAAAGATCTTTTTTCAAGGTATTAGTTGCCATTTTGTCATAATGACAGTGTTCCTTGCCTTACAGACACTTTGCATTTTGACAAGGTCCAATCTGTCAAATCTTCATCGTAAAGTATAAGCCACTGCTTTGGTGTTCTGTTCAAGAAATTTTCCATCGTTATCATGTGTTCAAGTTTTTCCACACTTTTTCTTCTATTGGTTTGTGTTCATCTCTTTTTTCTGGATGCCCTTAATCCACTTCAACTTCAACTTGTATAGCGTGATAAGAATGGACGGATTTACATTAATTTACATGCTGACATCTAGATGAACCAACACAGGTGTTCTACTTCCCTGTCTCTGTACCAATATCATATAATTTTTATACTATTGCTGGGTATTCAACTTGAGATTAGGGATGTTGATTTCCACAGAATTTCTTTTATTTTGAGAATAGTTTCCACTTCCTTGTTTTTTTCTTATTCTAAATGAACTTAAACATTTCTCTTTCTAACTGTATGAAGAATTTTGTTGAAATTTTCTTGGGGATTGCATTGAATCTGTAGATTGCTTTTGGCAAAGGGCCCTTTTTGCTATATCAATACTGCCAATCCTTGAACATGAAACGTCTCTCCATCTTCTGAGATTTTCTTCTTTTAGAGAAATTAAGTTATTTTCATACAGCACTTTCCCTTGCCTTGTTTGAGATACACGGAGGTATTTTTTTTTGTTATTTTTGATTATTGTGAAGAGTGTAATTTTCCTAATTTCTTTCTTGGTCTGTTTATTCATGGAAGGTTACAGATATGTTTGAGTTAATTCTATATCCAGGACTTAGCTGAAATTGTTTATCACTGCAGCAGTTCTCTGGTGGAAATTATCGTGTTACTTAAGTATACCAACGTATCACCTGCAAATAGTGATATATTGACCTCTTCCTTTAATATTTGTATCCCTTTGTCCTCCTTTTGTTGTCTAATTGGTCAGGCTACCACAATGAGTACTATATTGAATAAATAGGGAGAGAATGAATAGCCTTGTCTAGTCCCTACTTTTAGAGGGGGTGCTTCAAGTTTCTCTTCATTTAGTTTGGCTTTTGGCTACTGGTTTGCTCTACATTGCTTACTGTTGTTGAGTATGAGCTTTGAATTCCTATCCTTGTAAGACTTTGGCTATGAAGGGGTGTTTTATTTTGTCAAATGCTTTCACAGCATCTAGTGAGATGAAAATATAATGTTTTCTTTCAGTTTGATTATCCGGTGGATTATGTTGATGGAATTACATATTGAAATATCCTTGCATTCCTGTTATGAAGTCTCCTTGATAGTGATGATCATTTTGATGTGTTCATGGACTTGGTTTCCAATGATTTGATTGACTATTTTTTGTTAATATTCATAAGTGAAGTTCATTTTCTTTATTGGGTCTTTGTGTGCTTTAGGTATAAGCATAACTGAGGCTTCATCGATGGAATTGGGTAGAGTTCCTCTGTTTGTATTTTGTGGAATATTTTGGACAATAGTGGTATTTGATTCTAGGAAGTGCTGATAGAATTTTCCACTAAAATCATCTGGTTCTGGAGTCTTTTCCCAATTGGGAGCCTTTTAATAATTGCTTCTAATTTTTTTAGGATTCATGATACAGTTTACATATTTTATCTGACCCTGTCTTAACGTTGGTAACTGCTCCATGTATAGAAAATTGATCATTTGATCCAGATTTTCTACTTTTCTTGAATATAAATTTTAGTAATACGGTATTATGATGTTTTGAATTTCTGCAGATTCTGTTGTTTTGTTTCTATCTCATTTCTGATTTTGTTATTTGGATAATTTCTCTGTGCCCTTTTGTTATTCTAGCTCAGGTTTATCTATCATGTTGATTTACCCTTGGATCCAGCTCCTGGGTTTATTGATTCTCCGTAGAGTTCTTTTTGTTTCTACTTAGTTGATTTCAGCCTTGAGTTTGATTATTTCCTGCCTTCTGCTCCTCTTTGGCGTATCTGCTTCTTTTTGTTTTTGATCTTTTATATTTGTTGTCAAGCTGCTAATGTATACTTTCTCCAGTTTCACTTTGGATGCTCTCAGAGCTTTGAGTTTTCCTCTTAGCTATACTATCATTGTGCCCCATTAGTTTGAGTTTGTCGTGCCTTATTTTCCTTAAATTCTAAAGCATTCCTTTTTTTTTCTTTAGTTCTTCCTCTACCAAGTTATCACTGAGTAAAATATTGTTCAATGTCCATGTGTATTTGGGCTTTCTGACATTTTTTTTTTGTTATTGAAGTCCAGCCTTAGGTCATGGTCGTGTGAGAAAATGCATGGGATTATTTTATTCTTTTGTATCTGTTGATGCCTCTTTTATGACACAGTGTATGATCAGTTTTGGAGAATGTGCCATGAGTTCCTGAGAATAAGATATATTCTTTTGTTCAAGGATAAATATTCTATAGATACTTCTTAAATCCATTTGGTTCAAAATCTGTTAATTTCTCTGTGTCTCCGGTTTCCCATTCCATGATATGGCCATTGCTGAGTGTGGGTTGTTGAAATCTCCCAGGACTATTTCGTTAGCCTGAGCTTCAGTAAGGGTTCCTTTATAAATTTAGGTGCCCTTGGATGTATCGTACAGATATTCAGGATAGAGATTGACCCTGGTGGAATTTTTTTCTTTCGTGAAAATGGCGTGTCCTTCCTTATCTTTCTTTTGATAATTTTTGTTTCAATTAGATACTGGAATGTATGTTCCAGGATGTTTCTACAGACCATTTTCTTGGAAAATTGTCTTCCAGGCTTTTATTCTGAGATACTAACTGTCTTTGTCACTGAGCTGTGTTTCCTTTGTGCAACAATATTCTAGTTCTTCTTTATGTATGCAGTCTGTTAGTCTATGTCTTTTTTATTGGAGAATTGAGCATTGATACTAAGAGATATTAAGGAATACTTATTTTGGTTTTCTCTTATTTTGGGGTCGAGGTGGAATTATGTTTGTGTGACTCTCTTCTTTTGGGTTTGTTGAAAGAGGATTATTTTCTTGCTTTTGATAGGGCGTAATTTTCCTCCTTGTGTTGGAGTATCACATCTATTATCATTTGTAGGGCAGGATTTGTGAAAATATACTGTATAAATTTAGTTTATCATAAAAAATCTTGGTTTCTCCAGCTGTGTTGATTGAAAGTTTTGCAGGGTATAGTATCCTGGGCTGCATTTATTGTCTCTTAGTGTTTTATACAATCCACTCTGGACCTGACTTTCATAGTCTCTGGTGAGAAGTTTGGTGTAATACTTATAGATATGCCTATATATGTTACCTGACTTTTTTGCTTACTGCCCTTAATATTCTTTCTTTGTTTTGTGCATTTGGTGTTTGACTCTTATGTGAAGGGAGAAAATTCTTTTTTGTTCAATCTATTTGGAGTAATATATGATTCTTTTATTAGTATATTCATTTCTCCCTTTATGTTAGGGAAGTTTTCTCCTATAATTTTTGATGATATTTACTTGCCCTTTTATATGTGAATCTTCGCTCTCTTTTATACTCATTAGCCTTTTGTTTGATCTTCTCATTGTGTCCTGGATTTCCTGTTTGTTTTCCATTAGGAGCATTTTAGGTTTTACATTTTCTTTGATGGTTGTGTAAATGTTTTCTACAGTATCTTACGGCCTTGAGATTTTTATAATTTATCTCTTGTATTCTCTTTCTGATGCTTCTCTCTATGACTTCTGATTTCTTCCCCAGGTTTCCCACCTCCAGAGTTGTCTCTCTTTGGCTTTCTTTATTGCTTCTATTTCCACTTATTGATTCTAGTATTTTTAAATTCCTTCATCTGTTTGACTGCGTTTTACTGTAATTCTTGAAGGAATTTTGTGTTTCCCCTTTAAGGGCTTCTACTTTTTTACATGTGTTGTCCTGTATTTCTTGAAGAGTTTTATTTGTTCCCTACTCAATGTCCTCTATCATCATCATGAAAAATGATTTTGAATCCACATCTTGCTTTTTCAGTTTGTTGGGATATCCAATATTTGCTTTCTTGGTATAAGGGAGCTCTGATGATGCCAAGTAGTTTTGGTTTCTGTTTCTTAGGTTCCTGTGCTTGACTCTTGTCGTCAGGTTTTCTCTGGTGTTTCGTGGTCTTGCTGTCTCTGACAGTGGCATGACCATCCTGTAAAACACTTTATCACTGTTCCGATAGACTTCTTTTCTCCCACCAAGATGTGGGCACAGAGATATGTAGGACAAGATCAGCAATGGGTGCAGGCAGAAACAGGAAGTGTACTGTCCCAGACTACTCTTGTTTTCAGTGTCCTGAGACTTCCATCCTGGTTACTTGGAGCAGAAGGGTTGGTCTCGCCTCTGTTCTCAGTTGTTACTTTTCCTGGCCACTGGCTTTCATCTGTGGACACAGTTAGATACTGGAAGGATCCCCTCCCTTACTCTCCCAAGGTTCCTGTATCCATAGGGCTCTAAGCAGCTTCCTGTCAGCACAGGAATGTGAGCAGAGGTAATGGTTTCCCCTAAGTTCTCAGAATTGTCCATGATTCTGGGAGTCCAGCTTTCTCCCCAAACGATTTTGGGTACAATGAGCTATTTTACTGTGTCATCTCTGGGCGCCATCAGAAACAGGAAGCTTGTATCTTCTTGATAGTATCATCCTAATAAATGGAAATATCAGGATAGGCATTTCCTGTATATGAAATATATATTGAAGCAGTTTTCTTGGGGAGGTGGATACAAATAGATACAAAATACACTTGAATAAGCGAGGTGTATTAAGAAACATCCTGACTGGAATCTGTGGAGAAGAATGACAGAGTCTGTATTATATAAAATGGATTATGAAATAGAGTGGAAAAATTCTTCTAATAAACATAATATAATTTTAAATTGAATCTTCTTCATCATTTATTTATATAACACATCTTCACTAGGCATCTAGAATTTCATCGATTATGATACATTAAGGATGCAAATAAGAAAAATAACCTCATCTTCCATAAACAGGCATTCTATATTTTTCTTTGTATCTTAACCAGAACCATGGATAATACTGAGAACTTAGGGGAAACCATTACCTCTGGTCCCTTAATGTAAAGGGAGAGAAAGAAATTACAGTTTGTCAAGCATGTGCTCACAGGTACTTACTTATATAATGGGTCCATGGTCTTTATTTTCAGTGAGCTGGGTGTTTGGTGGGGGTAATCTGAGTTTGAATTTTGGGATTTATTTCTGTGTTTTATAACTTATTTTACTATATCATTATTATTTTATAAAGATTTATATTTTATTAAGTGAGGTTATTTAATTTATATTTTTTCAGCAATTCTGCTGAGATTAAATCTCTCCCAATTCAATGAACTAGAGAAACAGATTTTGATATATGACTAATATACCAGATTACTGCAGACGATGTGGCGATTTGATTATAGGGGAGCATTAATTATGCTTCCTTTCGTATAGAATATGAAGATGAAACCAAACACATGTTAAATAATTCAAATAAGGTATTAGCTATAATGGTGAATTTTGTAATTGGATGGATTCACTATCATTATAATTAGACCTGATATGATGTACAGGATTACAAAGAGCTAATATGTGACTATTTCAATACAAACACCTAATGTACAGTGACTAATTTCAGTTTCATTGACATTTTGGTTGGGTCACAAGCCTTTAACAGCTGAGGTATTTTTGTAGCCTCTTATGTGGAGTTCTCATTCACACTAAATGTATTAACACTATAGTATGCAGGAGAGATCAGAAAGCTCATGGCTAAAGTATTACATCTAGATATTATAAGCATAGAAAAACTATTGTTCTAAAATAATTTTAATTAATTTGCTAATTAATTTTTTCCATAAGTAAGAGTAAATCCTAGGAAGAGAGAGACTTCTTTGTATCTTACTTTAAAATAAGTGATAGATAAAAAGAGTACAGGTGGTCAATTTTTTAAACACTGTTTGACTTTTACTTCACTAGAGATTACTATCTGCTTCACCATAAATAGTATAGTCAAATCACCAGACAGGAATGTACAGTATAAATGTAAATATGTGAATGTTCGGTAAGTGTTTGTGTCCTCAATGAAGTAATACCAGGGAAAAAACTATCATCCAAAGAGCCAAAACAGAAGGGTCTCCATGATGTGCATCATAAAAATAAATTAAAGAGAAATCAGTTGCCAAAACAGTGAGCATAAAATGATGTAGAGACATAGCCATCGACCTAAGGGTACTATATAATATTATTAGCAGAGTTTGTGCTTGTTGACTAAGCAGGGTTTTTTAAAACACATATACAAATGTAATGAGTAGTGCATAAAATAGAAGAATGGGTAGCATTATAGCACTGTGGCTATAATGAACTAAATTAATTCCCAAATAATCACTTTCCTCTAAAATAATCCAGGTACTAATTCTGATGTCATAGAAATGCTCTCAGATAGTATTGGGATATATTAAATTTGGGGATTGCATAACGGTTCCCTGGCTAAGGGTGGTTGTTTGCCAAGCTGAGCTTGTCCTGCTGAGATCAATCCCTGTGACCCACATGGCAGAAGCTAGTAAGTCACTTCTGAAAATTGTCCTCTCTACTAACTAGAATACTGTATCATTTGAGCACACAACTATTGAATAAACAAATGTAAGGGGAGAAGAAAAGTAAATGAGTAAATAGTATCACTGTGGGGAAAGGAGAAGGGAGATGTGGGGGCAGTCACAGAGAGCATGGCAAATCTCATTATTTCAGCTGCATCAATACATGAGACCTCTTGCAGAAATATGCTCACAATATGCATTTTCTTATGCTTGTTATTCTCTTTAAATTGTTAATTTTAATCATTCCAGAAAAACTAAAAAAATGAAAAGGTAAGGATATCATGTTATTCTAGAAGTTATGATCTCTGCAAATTTCATAAATACCAAAAAATAGAATCTATACTCTTAGACATTGAAAACTAATAACTCTATAGAATAGCTCATACATGAGAAACAGTGATGAGCAATACCCAGGCTCCATGCAGGTGGAAGAGCCATGGATCTACAGAAGACTAAAAGGAGTAAATGTTAAAATAAGTAGAGAAAAGTATGCAGGCATAACAATGAAGGAATTGTAGAATGAGAACAGTAAAAAACTCAACCAAACAAATGTCAGGCATGATAAATAAAAAGAAATCTGAACCCAGTTGATCAAACTGAACCCGGCAAACAGCAGAAACACAGTTCCTAGAAGCATCCAGAAAAGAAACAGCAATTTCCCACGAAAGAGGGATGGCAATTGACATAATGCCAAAATAGTCTTCAAAAACATCCTCCAAAAATGAAAGAATGTAGCTATCTAATGAAAACTCCATTAATTATGGAAACTATCTTTCAGGAATGTGTTTAAGGAACATGTATGGCTTCACATTGGAGAAGGATGTCGACACTATTGTAATCCACACTCAGTCTTAGCCACAGCTCAGCAACAGCTCCTTATGTCACCTGAAAGAGGAATGATAAATTGTGTGAAAGAACCTGTGAAGGTCTGACCCAAAGATTCTAAGTCTGTATCCCCTAATATTCCTAGGACGTAATCTGTAAATCCCAGGAACACTATATTGCTATAAAAAAGCTATTTAAAATGAAAATATACAACATATAAGGCCAGATATATTTAAAGTTCCTATGCTTTTTCTGGTTTAGAAAGTCAGAGATAAAGGTTAGAGTTTAGGAGATTTACATTTGAACACAAAATGAATTCTAAAAATTAATCACAATTTGGTTATTTGAAAATCATTCAATAGAGAAGTACCTGAAATTTGATTGAAAATATTCAGTTGTGAAGAGCAAAGCCATAACCTACTGTTTGCCAGGCAGTCCCTGATCTATATTTCAAGCTCTTAGGATTTTGAGAAAAGTTCTCATGTGTTTCATGTTAGCCTTGTACTAACTGCTCTGAAGCTCTCACATGTGAAGCTCTGGCCTCCTACTTGTCATCCCCTTCTCTGGTTTTATGGTATAATTAAAGGCATGAGTCATTACTAGTAAATGAAAGCAAAGCAAAGAAAACAAAACAAAACCACCTTTGATAGTATATGTTTTTTGCAGTGTGTGTGCCTTCATGTATGAATGTATTTGCATCTCTATGTTTATTTGCATATATGTCTGCACATGTATATGTCACACTTCACAGGTGGGTAAATAGAATCCAAATTCCCAGCCTAGAGTCATGGACCCAATGATGTCATGAAACTTGCACAGCAGTTACTCATATCTTAATTCCATTTCGAACTCCCTTCCACCATTACTTTTTTTTTTGGTTCTTTTTTTTTCGGAGCTGGGGACCGAACCCAGGGCCTTGAGCTTCCTAGGTAAGCGCTCTACCACTGAGCTAAATCCCCAGCCCCCACCATTTCTTTTAAAAGCAAATTAATTTACCACTAAAGGAATGATGTGAAGTTTAAATGTATCAGTATATTTTTCCAGGATGTCTACATAGTTTATATTAAAAAAAGATAATAATTTGAGACAATAATTTCACTTTTTTTCATGTCCCTACATGAAAAAATCTAGCAATGGTGTCGATAAATCTGACCTACACGTGAGAAAGGATGATGATGCATCTTTGTTCAGAGGAGATACTCAATCTTAGTTTCCCTTTCACAGTAAGGTAAGTTCTTGTCTCAACTTTATATTTATAACAGACTTAATTTCTAGTCTACATACAGACAAAATAATTTTACCTATACGCTATTTTATTCCTCATGAGAATGTAGAATATTCAGGGTTATGTATCAGAAGGTAAGTTACTTTATTTCTTTGGAGTTAAAGAATAATACATTCTTTTTCTGATTCCACACAATCAGAAATTAAAACATGGCATAAAATATTGAGAAATAAATAAAAATGAATATTTGATATAAAATAGTGGTGATCATATCAGGACATATCAGAGCTAAGTTGCATGGTTAGAAATAGTTATGTCCCTTTTTCAATATGCTTCTATTTCTTTAGGAGTTATGGGGTTGTTTAACTGGTTTATCTGTTCCTGATTTAACTTCAGTGCCTGGTATCTGTCTAGGAAATTTTCCATTTTTAATCTGTAAGCGCACGAACACACACACACACACACACACACACACACACACACACACACACACACACACACACGTTCACTCACAGAGATAATTAAAAATTAAAAAGTAGACTTTGAAAAAGAATGTTACAGAAGAATCATTTAAGGAGACAAAATAATGAGTCAGAAATTGATATTCATACACAGAAATCAGTGCATGAGGGACAGAGTAATTAAAACAGAACTAAAATTAACATTTTCAGTCATGATTGCTCTTTAAAATTAAATAATAGCAATATGTGTTCACATCTAAAGTAAATATAAAATAGCAAGCTAGAGCAGATGGGAAGGAGTAATTGGAAATATAAGATTCCACGGGCTGTGTATTAATACAACTAGAGAAGTATTTAACTAGGGGTGAGTCTGGATTCTTTGACACATAATGTAAATACCAGGTGTGGTGGGAACACATTAAACAAGTGTTTTATTTTTTTTAATACATCTCGATGCTGAGGACCAGGGATACCAGAACATCTGCTTACATCTTGCTACTAGAAAAAGAGTGGCCTCATCTTTAGTGCCCATTCTTGAGAAGGTGAAAAATAAAAGCCGGATTATGTCTACTGGGTTTGAAGAACATGTGGACTGTGACGAGTTGGTAGCCAGAGTGCCTGCAACATCCACAAAACACAGTACTGGAGAGAACAGTGAAAGACTCAAAGAAGATCACACTGTGCCTGGCCTACCTTCTGCTGACTCTTCTACTGACAAACTGGGACAGGTAATTCCCCCACACATTCCAGGGTCACATAAACCTTCCTCTCTTGCCATAGAGATCTCGGATCTTCCATTTTCCAGGAGTTTCTGGAACTATCCAAATGTTTCCAAAAATCTATAGGTCATTCCACATTTGCCCGGGTGTCCAAAGTCTTCCCAAAGATCCTGAAAAGAAATCACACATTCTCCTCTTCCAGAAGGAGTGTTTTTTTTTATTCCATCTTTATTAAATTGGGTATTTCTTATTTACATTTCAAATGTCATTCCCTTTCCTGGTGTCCAGGCTAACATCTCCCTAGCACCTCCCACTCCCCTTCTTTAGGGGTGTTCCTCTCCTGATGCACCCCCACATTCTGCCCTTTCCCAACAATCCCATTCACTGGGGAGTTCAGTCTTGGCAGGATCAGAGTCTTCGCCTTCCACTGGTGCAGGACTCCCAGCAGCCGAGATGGTTATTTTCTGCGCATGTGCACACACGTGTGCTGATGAGCCCGCAAACCCTCTATTCCTCTGGGAGAACGTTGCCCTAGAGTTATAACAGCCAGAATATAGGCATCGAGGCCCTGGCAGCCTGAGAGTTCTGCAGAGGCTGACAGTCTCCACTGCCCCTTCTGTGACAATCAGTGTTGAATGTCTGGGAATTCTGAAGTGGCTTTTGTTGTATCGACTGACTTATTAGCAGAAATGTGAGAGCATCAGTAAACCACACAGAGGTGGCTCATATCTCACAGGTGACAAGCGGGGCACTTGTGCTTGCCCAGATGCACTTTTATGGTGTGCATGTGTTTCTCTCCCACTCCAAGCAGGCTTCGGTGCAGGGAAAAATCCCGTTATCTCTCTCTCCATAAAAGGATATTCAGCTCTGGTTTGAAAGTCAAACCAGCAGCCATGTGTGACATGGAACAACAATGAGGACAGATTCTTTTACGTATGCAAATGTATTCCGTGTGATACTTTGGATTTATAATTTTAAGATTATTACCAGCAGGTAATGAAATTAAGATTTAAATATCGTGCTCCATTTAAATGGTTGTTAATCTTTTGGCTGGATCCGGAATCAGCACATTGTTGGGTAAATACTAACCGGGCTGTGATGACATCCCGTAATTAGTTAGGGCTTGGGGGGGGAAATAAGATTTCCTTTGCTACCTGCCATTTTAGCTCAAGGCAACTTTGAGGCTTCAGGGAGGACACTCTCAGTCTCAGAAGGGTTTCCATTAGAAGGAGGAGATGGTTGAAGCAGTTCTCCCAGCTCCGGGTGAGAGTCTAATTCTAGACCTGGGTAATTAGATCAACAGTTAGATCTAACTGCAGACACACAATAGGATGCAGTTCAGGCTGATTAGCCACACAAAGCCATTAGGTGAATCAATGAAAATTAAGCATTTCTCTTCCTGAGCAGAACAATCCACACTGAAGCTGAGCGTGGTTGGCTGCAGGCTCGTGTCTCTACAGGTGCTCTCTGAGCCACCTGCAGGTATAGGATAGTATACAGTCTTTGTCCCAAGCCTACAGTTAAGAGGTACCCATGCTGTCTCCGGGCTAGAAGGAACTGAACTTCAGAGATGTCTTTGTTCAGGTCCACACAGCAAAGGGCAGGGCAGAGAGAGATTCACTCTCGGTATGTCTGATCTTTAAGACTTCCTCACGGACACTGCTGCAAATCTCCACCCCAACCATTGATCCCAAAGCAAGAGTGATCATCAAGATATCTAAGACATGACTTCCACTGTGCACGGAGAAAAACTTCTGAACGAGTTGAGGTCTCTTCTAGGGTGCACAAGGAAAACCTTCCTCCAGTAACTCCCACCAGCTCTGGGGTGCCGCGAGAGGGAGCAGGCAGGGTCCCCCCATCTTGACAGCTGCAAGGCTGTTTCAGGCTCAGTCCCCACCTTCCGGGTTTAGAGTGGGTTGGGGATGGGGTTTTGGAGAGTCCTGCCTGGACCATCCGAGATTGAAGAACACACGGAGGGGCTCCAGGCCACGTGCGCCCTCTAGCGCCAGTCAGAGGGACGACATCTCCGTGAGATCTCACCTGGGAGACCTGCATCCACCTCTGACCTGGGCACAGTCGTATCCCTCCAGTTTGAGAGGGAAACCTGCACTTTGTAGGTCCGTGAGCGCCTAATAGGGCTACAGGAAGAACGTTTAGCTGCACAAGGTTTTGGATTGGGTCTTCAGCGCTACTTAAAGAACAAAACAGGGCATTTCGACAACCCCATTCTTTTTACATCAAAAACGGATAAATGGAGCCTAATTGCAGTTTCTATTTATGTATTTTATCTATCCATTTCCTCCTTTCTTTCCTTCTCTCTCTCTTTCTTTCTTTGTGTGTGTGAGAGATATGTATGTGTACTCATGTGTTTGAATGTGTAATGTGCAGACATGTGTGTATGTGTGATATGATGTCATAGATTTTCATTGCTTTCCTCTCAGATTCTCCGCAGCAAGGTCTTTCAGTCAAAATCAGACTCATTGATATGACCAGTTCTGCTTGTAACTTTCCTCCATGGATTCCCTAACTCTGCCGTCCCAGGCTTTAATTATAGGCAACCTCCACACCCACCCGCTCTGACCCCTCCCCCCATTTATGTGGGTTTCCAGGGGAGGGGAGCTGTACCTAGGTCTCTGTGCTTCGATGGAAAGTGCTTTAGTTGTGGATCCATCTCCCTGGCTTCTGCAGTGTATATCGGATGCTCATATTTGACTGAGGGCGTGTTTTGAAATTTCAAAGGAAAGATACCTAAGCCATCTCAGGCCAGGGGGCAATGACTCTTGGTGCATTTGGAATGTAGGTGGCAGTCCTCAGCCTCATCAGTGTCTCTGACTTTGAAATTGTAACCTTTTCTTTTTCTTTTTCCTTCTTCATTTTTTTTATATCAGTGTCAATTCATTATCCACAGTGCTGGGTTGCATCAAGACAACTTCCTTTAACCATGTCATGTGCTTTACCCTATCTGAACTTCCTGCTCACCGCATCCCCCACCCCCGACTTAGTCTCCTTCCTTCTCTAGGCCTTTGTCTGCCTTTGTGTCATATGGACATATTTTTTTTCCGGATCTGTTAAGAACCCATACAGATTCTGTAAAGAATTACAAGACTCACAAACGAGACAAAAATTACAGTATTTGCTTCTCGGTGTCTGGTTGATTTTGCTTAATGCGGTGGTCTCCAGTTTTCCTACCAAAGACTTAATTCCATCCCTTATGTGGCTGGATAAAATTCCATTGTGTATGTGTACCAGGACTTATTCAATGGTCTATTGATGGATGCACAGGCAGATTCCACATCTTGGCTACTGAGAATGCTGCCACAGTAAGCATGGTGTGCAGGTGTCTTCTGATGTGTTGGCTCTGAGTCCTGTGGGCTCGGGGTCCAAATGCTCAGGCTGACAGTCATTCACCGAGAGGCTCTGAGCCTAAGCTGTGTGCTCTCTCTTTGGATGGAGGCTTTGCATGAGATGATTCTGTGTGTGTGTGTGTGTGTGTGTGTGTGTGTGTGTGTTCGGTGAATGACTGTGCACTCTTACATTGGGACTCTTCATGGAGTTTATGAAAGCTGTAGCTGTGTTGGTGAGCATTGGAGATAGATGTTTACAGCACCCCATCCCTCTATCCCTCCTTACCCCTCTGCTTCCTTCTGCTCCTTTTCCCTTCCCCTTCTTCCTCCATTCCCCCTTTCAAGACAGTGACTCACTATATAGCCTACGCTGGCCTCATGCTTGCAATGATTCCCCTGCCTCAGCCTTCCAAATACCAAGAAGTCCTTTCCTTGGAGGAAGAGAAAGACTTTCAGAGGTGCAGTTGTGGGCATGGGTTGCCAGGAGAGGAGTAGACACCAGACTGTCTGACTTTGTACAAGGAAACTAGGACCAAAGCAGAGAGAATTGGGGACAGTGAGGTTGGCCACTGTGCCCACTCCCTGTCCCCCGCACATAGAACCAGAGCTCTGGCAAGTCATGTTTTCTAAGGGATCAAGTCATGTCAGTGGTCAGATAGAACATGGCACAGGGATCCTTGGGAACATGTAAAGCAGAAATTATTACCTACAATTTCTAGTCTAGGAGAAGAAAGGGCACCCAGATTGTGTGTGTGTGTGTGTGTGTGTGTGCGTGTGCGTGTGTGTGTGTGTGTGTGTGTGTGTGTGTGTGTGTGTGTGTTCATGTGTTGGGTCATAGCAGGAAACAGGGTGGATAGCTGGATTTCAAGATTCTCTGAAATTTGAGTATTTTCCTGAGCTTCTGGGTAGAGATATGGCTGTTAGGGTCTGTTTGGTATCTGATCTTTTAAATAGAGAAGGGTTTACATTGGGAGGCCCCATCCCAAGCAAAATGGACAAATACCACATGGTTTCCCTCATTTTGGGGGCCCTAAAATTCTTTAAAGATTCATTGTGCTCATAGGAAATGGGAGAAGCAGGTCAGGGGCTGGAGGGGGTTAAGCATGGAACTTGCTGGATGCAGAGGAAGAGGTGTTGCTCCCCTGTTAGCCAGCAGACTGGGCAGAACAGCATCAAGAGAACAGGCAAAACATATTGTAATCACTTGGGGGAACCATGGTGAATTTGGAATGAAAAGTATCTCTCCTTTCCCAAGCCAAATTCCCCAGGGCCTCTAGGCCATCTCAGACACTGACTAACAAAGGCACCAATATCAGAGCTGAGAGATCCACATCTGAAACTAGTCACATTCCTCAGTTTCCCCTCTGGAAGTAACAGATCAATTACAGTCAGGACCATCTTAGACACAGCCTAGGTCCCAACTGCCTCTTCCAGCGCCACCACCAGCCTTGTTAGTGAAGGTGATCTGGCACTGATGAGTGGTTTGCATTCTTGGGTTATGGTTATTCTAATACAATCACTATAGGAGACATCTGTTGCCAGACATAGCATCGTAGGCATGGCCATGCCTGGTTGGTTTCTATCAATATCATTCATGAATCACAGGCTTAAGTGGATGGAGGGGTGAAAGGGTTTGTGGCTGTGGGACCACTTCCCTACTGGGGACTTGGCAGGACTTGGTCTACCCTGGACTTTCTCCAGTATCCTCCCGTTATGTCCTTTCCAATTAAGGTGTTAAATTAGAGAGAGAATGGGTCCAGGCGGTGTCCTGGAGACCGTGGCTCTGACATCACGGAAACATCATGTGATCAGGCTGAATTAACACACACTCGATGTTCTCAGGCTCTTCTTCAAGCCAGTGGCATCTGCACTGAGCCCCATGATTATTGACTAGTGAGGGAATGTGAGACTGAAAGGGGGTGGGGCTGCAGTATTGCCCTGTACAGGGCAGCCGGATGTCTTCCTGTTGGCAGAGCGCACATCGGGAAGAATGTGCCTCCAGACAGAGTGCACAGGGCTGAGAATTTAAATTATGATCCTTGAATCCCTAACGTAATGAGCCATCTCCCAGCCCCTGTTGTTTTGTCTGATGAGTCTGCAAGTTGCATGTTTAATATGTAAGGAATGGGAACCATGAGGAATGGGAAAAAGAGAGTGTTTGCCTCCTCTGCCTACCCTCTCTGCTCCCAGGGAGGTTGTGGCAATGACAGTCTTCTCAGTGAACTGGACTTCGTGGATGTTCTCAGGACCTTGGAGAGGGCCAGAGACGCTGCTTTGTTCTGCAGGATGTTTCTGACTCTGAAAGGTTCTGGATGAATTCCAGGTGAATGGATACCTTTACCTCACAGAGAGGGAAATCAAGAGGCTCGATTATTGCACCAGCATCTGTGGTCTATGGGACCCGTGGGGAGGGCTCTGTCCTTTGTCAGCATTGGTGGGGACACTGGATACTGCAGTCAGAGCCTGAGCAGTTCCTGTCCCACTCAGAGACCTCCATTCAGGTAAACCTGGATCCCCTATTACACCACAGGGGGAAATCAGTGAGTTTATTACAGAGAGAAGGTGACTGTCACTGTTTCTGATTTGATCATGGGCATTTAGAGAGAGCTTTATACACAATTCTGTGGCTTTTCAGGCACCATTGTTCAAATGATATAATTTACAGCAAGGTTGAAGGATAAAGTGAAGTTTAAAAATTAGGTAAAATATAGTGATTGAATGTACTTGTTTTAATTTAAATTTTTTTAGATTTATTTTGTTATTTTATATGTACTTGCACCTATGTGTTTGTGCTATATGCATATGGTACCCTTAGAGATCAGAAGAGGGTGTCTGATCCATTTGAAGTGGACTAATGGATGGTTGTGAGCTGCCACGTGGGTGCTGGGAATGGAACTCGGGTCCTCTGCAAGAGCAGCCATTGCTCTTTAGGACTGACCCATCTCTCTAGCCCATCACTTGTTTCTCTTAGGGGATTTTCTTTTGCAAATAAAGTTCCAAGATAACCATTATATAGTTACATCGTTTGGGTGTATGGATGAGAGTGGATTAGTAACAGCGTGAAACCAGAGGCCATATACTTCCTGACCCTCAGTAAGAACAGTTTCAATTGTGTGCGTGCACACACACACACACACACACACACGCATGCACGCGCATGCATATTGTTTACAGATTCCCTTGGAGGCCAGAAGAGGACCTCAGGTTCCAGGAGCTGATTTACAGGCAGCTGTGAGCTGCTTAAGTGGATCCTAAGAACAGAATTTGGGTTCCCTGCGAGTTTGGAACATGCTCTTAACTGACGGGCTCTCTCTTCAGGCCCATGTGTTTCTCAGCCTCGACTGAGATATCTTTAGGAAAACGTGCACTATCTCTGCAGGCAGCCTTGGCTGGGTCAGTTCCGTTGATGTTTCTAAAGCTCAACCATCATGCGACAAAGGCTAGACCCCAGAAGATAGCTTCTCTCCATTTTAGCGTCAACCTTAACTCTCCAGTTCCTCTATCCTGTCTTCTTAGAATCACAGGCACAATGCTGCTTCCTCCAGGAATCTGGAGGTGTGTTCTTGTCAGTTGAGCAAGGACGTGAGGCTCTGAAAAAAGGTCAGCGTGAGTCATTGCCTTTCGCTTTACTATTTATGAAATGTTTTGGCTGGAATTAGGGCTGGGGCTGGTTCAGGTGTGTAAATTAGAGACAGCCTCAAAGTCTCTTGAGTTGAGCCTCTTTTATAACCTCAGAGGCTCTCTGGGGAGCACATCACCAACCACACCACCTTTACCCCCAAAAGGATGGCTGAACACAGGCTTTGGGGCCGAGATACTTCTGCAAGCTGTGAGACTGTGGAGTCAAACTGCTGTCGGGTCCTCAGCTTCCCAGCTTCTGTCACATGCAGCTCTTCAGCTTGACATCACAAACTGGAGGGGAAGAGAGCTGGGAGCTCATTACCATGGGTGTCTTGGAAAGTTTGGGGGTGAGTTCTGCATTAATTAAGCCTCATTTGAATAATGACCACATGCTATTTATTTTCTTGGAGAGCTGCTCTGAGGGAAGCAGAGAGGCTTCTCCTACAGGAAGCCTGGTGGCCTGTGTGCCAACCGCCCATCACATGGGGGAGGGAGGGGGAGGCAAGGGTGCTATTTTAAACTCTCTGTTATTGAAGGAAACATCCATAACTGGAATATTGTGGGGCGGTTTGTCAGCTGTTTCTGTGAGAAAAGGCCTGGGGTCAGCCAACGTGTTCTCCAGTCCTTTCAACGCTGCTCTCTGCCGTGCATAGGAGATGGTCTAAAATCTGCCCATCACATCTCCCCAAACCATGTGTCTTCTTCATCTGTTATGGGGCTGAGCAGAATGGTGGGGAACTTGGAATCATGTGGCTACTTTAGTGGTCATGAGGGGGACTCCACAGGAAGAGAGGTGTTCTCACAACAAACACCCAGATCTGCCTGATCTTGACCTCGGTGCTTAAAAAGGACGGGCATCTCTGCACCAAAAAGCAATGATTCCTCTGTACATATGGATATTTAAATCTGATCGGGGCTCATGATCTAGTCTAGGTAAAACAAGCATCCTATGTGCCTTTTCTCTGTGATTTTTTTTCAATTGGCTGAGCAGAGTGACGTCCTCTCTCATGTGGTACAGGAAGAAACCAGCCAGATTCCTTCATCTCTGTAATTAAATCACATACCTTCATGCCTTTGGCTGCACCCAGGAATCTTCCTTCCCGGAACTATTTGCCCATCACTCTAGGCCAGAGTTCAGAGCCCTAAACAAAAGTACAGAAGGCTCATGCCTGATTCTGCTGAGTGTGCGGCTCAAGAATTCACACATGCTGTCACTTACGAGGCTGCACACTGGAGCTGCACACACTTAACTTTATGATATTGCAGAGGATGGGAGGGGTTGTGCACACATGCTAATATCATACTTCAGGGAGATACTGGACTTCATGTTCTTGGGGTTTTGGAGCCACCTAGACCCCTTGAAAGTTCTTCACGCAAACATCATGAGTCTTTAAGCAAGACTTTAAAACAACGGTGTAATTATCATATATGTGAAGAGACCCTGTGGTGGTTTGAATGTGCACTGCCCAGGAAATGGCACTACTAGGAGGTTGGCCTTCTTGGAGTAGGTGTGTCCCTGTGGGGGTGAGTTCTTGAAATCCTTCTCCCAGCCATTTGGGACAGTCTGCTCCTGGCTTTTTTTCCATGAAGATGTAGAACTCGCAGCGCCTTCTCCAGCACCATGTCTGTCTGAACACTGCCATGCCCTCTGCCTTGATGATAATGGACTGACCCTCTAAACCTGTAAGCCAGCCCCAATTATATGATGTCCTTGTTCATGGTGTCTCTTCTCAACAGTGGAAACCTAACTAAGATCCCAGACTGGATAGTTCATGGGATTGCTCAAATGTCCTTGGCACCATCACTCTTTTATCTTCTGCAATGGCCCAACCCAATCTCTCTCCAGTCCAGAGTGCTCCTCCAGTCTTGGTTCTCACAGGACTCCCCTATACAAGGCACTTTCCCTCAGTATCTCCTAGTGTCTACAATACCACCAGCCATGGCATCCTCTTCATTGATAGGGTGAAGTCTATTCTCAAGGACGGGCACCAAGTCTCCCATGTGGTTTTGTAGAGTATCAAAGCATCTCCAGAGACAGGGCACAGATTCTAGGGCTTAGAGAGACAGCTCAGCCATGAAGAACACTTGTTACTCTTGCATAGGACCCAGGTTCTATTCCCAGCATCCATATGATGGCTCACATTTGAAGTGTTAGCCAGTTTCAGGAGATCTAATGCCCTCTCTTGGCCACTTCAGACATCAGGCAGGCACGTGGTGCACACAGTTCCATGTAGCCAGAACATTCACACATTCAATAATATAAACACATCTGATTTTTAAAAGGAATGAGCTTTGGAATATGTATGATGCTGAGCATGTATCCCAACAGCTCTCTTTTAAGGCGAGGAGGGACACCAGGAGTTTGGAACCCGGTGGCTATAGGTGAGGGAGGACCGTATGGTCATGTCAGTATAATGCCTCCCGGTTTGGAAGTGTTCATCTCATGGATATGATGGTGCCCATGAGGCAGAGGTCTCAGCACTGAGCTTGGGAATAGTCAGCACTGGGGGAAGGTGGCAGGTGAATGACTACGTCTTTCTTCAAATAAAATGAAAGAGGTTCTTTTCCCCATGTTTTCTGTCATCATAGAGTTCTAAAATCCCCTGTGGTCCAGAAGAACTTAATTTGAAAGTCATTACAATGGAGATGGGGGTTGAGCTGACAGTTCAGTAAGGAAATATTTGATGAGCCAAGAAAAAAGTGTGAAAGTTAACATTATGAACACGATTAATGAGAAGGGTGGTTGCAAAAATTCATAAAAGAAAATAACAACACAACACGCAGGCGCTGGTTTCTGTTGGCTCCTCAGGCTGCTGACTGTGTGTCCTGATTTGTCTGCGTTAAATTGTTGAGGCTCTAGGCTTGCCCACATGGCCGATGTTGTCTCTCATCTGAACTTGACAGGGATAACTTTATGTTTTTTTTGTACACACATTCCTAATGCCATAATCACGTTAGCTGAAGTGGGCTCGGGGGTTTGCCAGCCAGTCAGGGATGAAGAGGCTTAATATGTTTCTTCTTTAAAAACAACAACAAAAACAACAATGACAACAACAGCAGAAGCAACAACAACACCCCAAAACAAACAAAAAAAAAACTAACAAGTATGTATTTATTTTTTAAAACCACAACATCTTCATATTCACCAGAAAAGGAAACTGGAATTTATGTTGTCTGGTGGGTACTTGTTCCTCTCTCTAGAGCACTATTGTATTAGGGTTTTCAGAGAAACAGAAATGGCAGAATGAATCCACATTGTCTTAGTTAGATTTCCATTGCTGTGTACAGACACCATAGCCAAGGTATCTCTTTTTTATTTTAAGGCTTTTTTTATTTTAATGACTGATCATGTGAGGCCACAGTGAGGTCACTATGCACAGACGAGAAGGAAAATTTATTTCTTGGTCTCTTCCGCCTTGGACAGAGTCTTGATTATCTTCCCCTTCTTGAAATGGAGGTGCTACTCTCACAAGTTTTTGTGCGTCCTTGGACTTAGAACTTTGAACATCACCCTGGTCAGCCAGTAGTTTCTTGCAGGCCTTGTCTGCCTTTGGTTTGTGGATCTGCTCCATAAGAATCCATTGGTTTTTGAATACATTCCTTTTGACCCTCAGGTACAGGCTATGACACATATGGCAGTCAATCTTCTTAGATTCGCAGTATCTCCTGAGAAGCTGGTGCAGGATGCTCATCCTTCTCATCCAGGTCACCCTCTCAGGCACCCAAATGTTGGCAGTGCCCTTTCCCTTCCCTATGACCATATGCCTGCCCTTCAAGGTGTTTTTCTCGCAGTGAGCCTGAGAATGGACAGTTACAGGCTTCCAGATGATCAGGCCATCTTCAATCAGCTTCCTGATCAGCTGACAGGAGTTGGCATTGGCAATTTTATTGGTCTCATTGGGGTCCAACTGGACCTTCTTTTTACCACAGTGGAGGACACTAGAGGCAAGCCTCTTCTGTAGACTGAGCATGCTCATGGCTGCAGACTCAGCAGCCAAGGAAACTCTTATAAAGTACAAGATTCCATTGCAGCTGGCTTACAGTTTCAGAGGTTCAGTCAATTATCATCATGGCAGGAATCATGGGAGCATCCAGGCAGACTTGGTGCTGGAGGAGCCCAAAGTTCTTGATGCGCAGGCAGCAGAAAGGGATTGTCTGTACCACTGAGCATAGTTTGAGTAAATACAAATCTCAATGCAAAGCCACCACAGTGGCACACTTCCTCCAACAAAGTCACAGCTACTCCAACAAGGCCACACCTACTCCAACAAGGCCAAAACCAACCCAACAAGGCCACACCTCTCCAAAAATGCCACATCTACTCCAACAAGGTCACACCTACTCCAACAAGGCCACACCCACTCCAAGAAGGCCACACCCACTCCAACAATGCCACACCCACTCCAACAATGCCACACCTACTCCAAAAAGGCCACACCTACTCCAAAAAGGCCACACCTACTGCAACAAGGCCACACCCACTCCAACAAGGCCACACCTACTCCAACAAGGCCACACCTACTCCAACAAGGCCACACCTACTCCAACAAGGTCACACCTACTCCAACAAGCTCACAGATACTCCAACAAGGCCACACCTACTCCAACAAGGCCACACCTACTCCAACAAGGCCACACGTACTCCAACAATGCCACACGTACTCCAACAAGGCCACACCTCCTAATAGTATCACTCCTCATGGGTCAAGCATTCAAACACATGAGTCTATGGTGGCCCCCTCCTATTCAAACCACCAAACACATCAAAAGGTAATTTGGCTTCCAGGACACTGGATAATCTAACAATGGCTGTCCCATACAAGGGTCCTGAGAACCCCATTGGCTGCTCAGTCTATGATGCTTGATGCCTCAGCCACCTTAACCTGGTGCTGAAGGCACGTGAGTTTCCTGGAGGCGTTGGTCTTCAGTTTACAATGAGATATCATAGAAGGTGGTTAGAATATTAGCAAACGAATGCAGCACCACAGAAGAGATGAACTTGCCAGTGAGAGTGAAGGCAGGCAGACAAAAATCAAAGCCTCCTTCTTTCACATTCTTAAATCTGGGTTGCCACCAGAAAGCCCCACCCACCCTTAGGGCAAATCATCCTGATTCAAATATCCTGATCAAGAAAATCCCTCACAAGAGTGCCCAGATGCATGCATTTTAATTGAATTCAGAGCCACTCAAGTCAGCAACCAAGATTAGTGATCACGTCTGCCAACTCTCTCATACAATGTATTTTAATTGTTTGCTTTATATTTTGGGCCCGAGATTAACCAAGCCGTGCCACTCATATTGCTTAGCCTTGAAGCATTCATCTGCATTCTGTTCTCACTAGAAATCAAGAAGCACATTGTATGTTCACCCCTCTCCTGGCTGATCCCTGCCTCACCCAGGAACCAGCCAGCTTGCTGTCACTCCAGTCTCAGAGACTGGATTGCTGATAATGAGGCTTCAAGCCCAAGATCAGAGTCCTGCCAAATTTACTGAAGCCTGCTACCTGGCTTGTAGATGGTGCGTTCTGCCTATATCTTCCTGGGCTGGGAAGGTCCAGCAAGCTCTCTGGGGGTTCTTTTTAAACATAAGTGCACCAATAACACAGAAGAGGAGTCCCTCTTTATGACTGAAGTCACACCCTCCAAAGTGCTGCTTCCCAATGATGTCATCTTTGGTGACATCTTCCTAGGGTGGGGGAAGGGAGACATTTAGATCACAGCAACCTCTACCGATGGAGAAGGCTCTCCTCCAGCTTGCACCGGCATCATCAGGCTTCTGTGTGAAGGCAGCACAGGCAATGTAAGTCCCAAGAATATCCCTGTTATGTCTCCTTGGCCCCAATGTCCCCTGTACCATGACCGTCACCCAGTAACAGCTGCCCTTTTGTGCACCAGAGCGCAGCTTCCCTGATGTCAGGCACCTGGGATCTACCTCTATCTCCTTTTAAACGCATTTGTTAGCTAAAGGATATGGGTCAGCAGGTAAACTGCTTGCTGTACATGCATGGAGACCTGAGCTTGGATCCCCAGAGCCAACTTACAAGTCTAAGGTGGTAGCATGCACTCTGACCCCAGAATCAGGGAGACAGAGACCTGGGAACCTCTGAAGTTCACTGGCCACCCCAGAGTCAATGTTTTACTTAGGGTTATACTGCTATGAACAGACACCATAACCAAGGTAACTCTTATAAAGACAACTTTTAATTGGAGTTGGCTTACAGGGTCAGAGGTTCAGTCCATTACCATCAAGGTGGGAACATGGCAGCATCCAGGCAGGCACAGTGCAGGAGGAGCTAAGTGTTCTACATCTTCATCTGAAGCCTGCTAGGAGAATACTGGCTTTCAGGTAGTTAGGATGAGGGTCTTAAAGCCCACACCCACAGTAACACACTCACTCCAACAAGGCCACATCCACTCCAACAGGGCCATACCCTCTAAAGCTGCCTCTCCCTGGGCTGAACATACACACACACACACACACACACATGTAGGCACACAGGCATGCACGCACCCAAACCATCACAGGCATCAGTTCCCAGATCCCAGTGAGAAAAGCCTACCTCAAAAACCAAGACAGGCACTGGGAAGGTAGCTCAGCATGCAAGGGCACTTGCCACCAAGCCTGAGGATCTGAGTTCAGTCCCCAAGACTCACCAGGTGGAAGATGCGACTGAATCCTACAACATGTCCCTTGGTCTCTACATATGTGTTGTAGCATGTATGTGTCTCCCCCGACTAAGAAAAACAATTTCAAGGAGGAATGACACCCAAAATTGTCCTCTGACCTCTACATGCATGCACATACACAAGTCACGAGTGTACACACACACACACACACACACACACACCACTTGTCTTGGAGAACAGTCTCATGTAGATGTTTTTTAAGATAATACTGGTCTTAGTGCAATTCTTGTTCTATTGTCCAAAGAGAGAGACATCTCTAATAGGGCGGGGTATGCACAAGGTTTCCCATCTAACGAAACAGGAAATGGGAACGTTATGTTTCCCAATTTCAGGATGAAAATCAATGCATTCTGCTCTGTGACCTTGCACATTCCTGCTTATCTTCAGAAGTGATAGCCAGACATTGCTGTCACCTGGTCAATTGGAAGTGCCAATATGACATTGGGGTGGGACAGGGATGAGAGACAATCTGGTCCTGGTCTACACACAAACCCACAGCTATAGGGAGCCGTTCCCCACTTCATTTGGCATAGTAGGGACAGCATCACAGGAAAAGGGCTTATGACTCTTAAATAAGAAACAAGCTTATGCAGTTTCATAGGAAATAACCTGACACAAGCTTGGGTTCCTGTTGATTCTTGTCTTGAGTGAGTGAACACACAGTTTTCAGCTTTTCCTAATAGGCTCTGGGTTTCCTTTTAACATTCTCATCTCAATGCTCCGAATTCCCTCTCTTTGTGTATAATCCCCTTATGGTGCTTGAATCACTCTGGTCAGGCCATTGGTCCTAATAGTTACTTAATGTTTCCTTTTCAAACACACGGCTTGGGATGAGCGAGACAGCTTGGGGTGGAGCCTGAGGGACTGGACACAAGGTAAAAACTAAGCATGGGTACAAGTTCTTGTACCCAGAATTGGAGAATTCCTGGGATTTACTGCCAGCCCTTCTGATCTATACTGGTGAGATTCAGGCCACAGGTAGACCCTGGGTCTAAAACAAGGTAAATTGGTCCTCTGGCCTGGATGTCACACACATGAGCACATACACGCATAGCACATATGCATATATGCATGCACACAAATGGGAAAACATGTTATTAAACATCCATGCATGTAACGATACTTCCTCAGAAAACCCCCAGAGCATTTTCTTTAAAGAGGAGATAGTTGCAAAAACAGATGCAAGGGAAAGGAAGTTGTAATGGAAACGAGTCTGACACCCCTTCATTATATGGCAATTCATGTAGACTTAGATTTTTCTCAAACCTACTTTAATAAGGGTTCTCAAATGCTTAGAGCCCCCTTCTAGCCCACTGTCCAATGGTAGGGGAGAAAAGATGATAAATAGGGCAAATGGATGTGGACCTGTTTAGAAGTAGTTCTTTGGGGCAAATCCCATCTGAGCTGTCAGGACACCAGCAGTCCAGTCCCGTAGTGTCAGGATACCAACAGTCCAGTTGAAAAAAAATGTCAAAAAAAAAAAAGAAAAAAAATGTCACAAAACACAAGTCAGCATTGGTAGCACAATCTACCGAAATAGTCAGGCCTCCACCAAACTGGCACTAGTCAGCAGGAGTGACCAGAACCTGCTGGAACACCAGCAGCTCTTTCCACACCTCAATAAAGTGAAGGTCAGTGAGAATCGAGACCAAGGAGGGATTGCAGGCAGACAATGCAAGCACCTCATCAGTGTCTACTGAGTCATACTCGGAATCTCTCCCAATATCACGTGACTCGCCTTAACGAAACCCCACATGAGTCTGCATCACAGGACACCCAGAAATTTCCACTTCAGACACCAGAGTGTGAGGAACGAGAGGGAGACTGAGACATATGGAACAAACAAGGATATCCCCTTGAATTGTACCATGTCCCCAAATGACTGGGAAGGGAAGATACCTTTCTGCCGAGCTGCTAAATTCCATTTAAATCACAGTGGAATCCAACTGGCCGGTTTCCTAAAATTGTCTCTGTTGTTACCTGATACACACGTCTTATACTTTGTGGCTGATGATGGACCTTCATTCAATAGCTCTAGCCGACCTTTTGCTACTTTGTAGGTTCTCCTCTCTTTCACATACAACCCCCTAACACTAGACAGGAGAGAAAAGAAGAGAGAGGGAAAGGGGATCTATCACCATTAGACGACCTCGTGTTGATTAGGGGCATCGAGTTCCTTGTGGGTTAAGTTTGATATTCATTGTCAGGATGTTTAATTTCTTCTTTGGGCGTGACTATTTATCAAATTGCAACCAACAGCAGCCCACCTCTGGGGCTCTAGCATTTATATGTTCTCTGAAAATCTCCAGCATTCCAAATTTTACACACGTGCAAAATCTATCTCCTGCTGGCAAAATCACGCCCCTGCCAGAGCACGAGGCAAATCATAGTCAGCCACTGTTGACAATCGGAAGCAACCCCATACCCCACAGCCTGGATTAAAACAAAAACATACTCTTATAATATCTCTATGTTTTTAAATACACCAAAATTCTCACTACAAATAGCCAATTTCATTTGGATATTAGTATAAGTGACTTTCTATCTTTTAATCCACGGAAGGCATCCTGATTAGTTTGAATCAGTCATGCTAGCTCTGTCCTGTGCAAGTCACTAGTGTTGAGGTGCATCAGAAGACTCACTGAGACACACCAAAAATCTTCTGAGGAAAGATTTTTTCTGTCTGTCACAAATAGGGAGATATCCAAGACAGTTTCATCTCTCTTCCTCTTCCTCCCATCCAGGGTTGGAGTTCTGCTGTGGAGGAGTGTGATGTGTTCTCTGGGGATGCAGCCGCCATCTTGTGACTACATTATAGCCAATCACTGAGGCCAGTAAGATGAGAAAGATGGATGAGCCAAGAGTCCTGTGGGATGGCTGGGCTGGTGAACTGATGCTGTGTGTGCTTTGGTGTATCTTCCCAAGTCAATCACACCCTTGGGATTAGGGGACACTGATTGGTTTTATATTTCTGTCACCAGACACATTCCCAGCAGATATATTTATTGTGTTTGCCCTACTCAGGCCAGAATTACTGCCAGCCTCATTTGGACTCAACTTCTGTCCTTTTGGAACCCCACTTTGCTAGCCCCTCCCCTGGCCCTCCTTAGCAATTAGCAACCACACACTCAAATAAGGACCAATGTCCCAGGAGGTGAATGTGATACAACAATTAAAACACACACCAGGAAGGACAATGGAATATTATTTAAAATGTTTCTGCCCAAGGAAGAGTGAAGTCAATATAATTTTAAAGTTACATTCTTTTATCACCCCTCTCCCCGTTAAATGTTTGATAACTCCTAAATATCTGACCTTTCTCAGGACCACAGAACACAGATGATATCCACCCCTGCCTTCTTCATGATTACTGTGGGTGTTAAGTTATACTTCATGGACTTAAGGTATTTCCTTTTTTTGTTGAGCATAAGGCAGATGAGGTTTCTTCCAGAAACTTCTCATTTTACCAATGCAAAATGCCGCCCTATTGAGAAACAATGAAAAATCCTTCATAGCTCACGTTGCTTCCTGTCTTCTGATTAGAAATTTAACCCACATGGCATTGTCATGGAAGGAATGTGCACCTTAAAGAGAGATTGTGGTCTGACAGGGGAATGGCTTTCAAAGATTCTGAGGTGGGGTTCTCGGGCTAAGGAGCTGGCTTAGCCAGTAAAGTGTTTGCCATGAAAGTATGAGGGTCTGAGTTCGGTCCCTAGAACCCACGTTAAAAAATAAAAGTCAGACATGGTGGCCTGGAATCCTGGTACCAGAGAGGTGGACAGATGCATCCCCGATGTTCTCTGGTCCACCAGCTCAACTGGTATGTTTGGGGTATAAGTGTGAGACTTTATTGCAAGAAAACAAAGCAAGGCAGGGTGGAACTGACTCAGTTACTTCTCTTTGCTCTGAGGAAATACTGTGTGAACTATCTCAGGGAGGAAAGGGTTGACTTCAGCTTGATCAGTGCCCATAAGGAATAAAGTCAGGGCAGGAACTGAAGGCAGAGACTTGAAGGCAGCAGCTGAAGCAGAGGCTGTGGAGGAACAACTGATTACTGGCTTGTTGCTCATTGCTTGGTCAACGTGCTTTCTTCTGTAACCAGGACCGCCCACCCAGAGGTGGCGCCATCCACAGTGGGCCTCCACAAACCAGTCATTATTCCAAAAGGTACCTCACAGATCTTTCCACAGGCAAATGCAATGGAGGCAAATCCTCAGCTGAGGTCCCTGTAGTAAAAATAATAATAATAATAATAATAATAATAATAATAATAATAATAATAAATCCCGACGTGGGGTTACTCACCTCAATGGTTTCTGTTCCCGAATGAAAGAAACACGCCCAGCATCTATATCTAAAGCAGCCAATAGCTGGGCAGCTGCCTACCCTCCATCCTGTTAGAATCCACCTCCCAGCAATAACTCCAAGTTACTATTTACTAATTTCTATGCTTCATCTTGGCTGTTCTTGACTCCAAGGAGCAGCCCTCTGGGCCATGATCTCTTAGCCCTTTTATACTGCAGCTCTGCCTTTCTGCATGTTATTTCCCTTCCATGGCAACCTCTGTCTCCCCTCCTCCACACTCCCCTAAGGCATGGGGACCTCTCTGTCCTGCTTGCTCGAGGACCCAAGCCCAGGAACCCTAAATCCCATCTCTCTCTCTCTCTCCCTCTCTCTCTGTCTCTCTCTCTCCCTCCCTCTCTCTCTCTCTCTCCTTCCCTCTCTCTCCCTCCCTCTCCCTCTCCCTCTCTCTCCCTCCCTCCCTCCCCCTCCCTCTCCCTCTCTCTCTCTCTCTCTCTCTCTCTCTCTCTCTCTCTCTCCTTCCCAGCTATCGGCAGCTACCATCTTTATTCACCAATCAGAATTAACTGTGGGCAGGTTCCCAGAAGCTACGTGCAGACTTTCTCCTGCAAACTAATCTGGGGAACCCAATTAGTATTAGAAAACAAGGAGCTACAGTCTCCTCTTCCCAGGTGTGTCAACTCGGCCACTGAAGGGAGTTGAGCCAGAGACTGAGGACGACAGCTAAGGTTGACCTCTGACCTCCCATGCTTATGCAACCACACACACGTATGTATTCATTTATTAAATTCCAGAGCAGAATATTGGCATGGAAGGCAGGGAGAGTGGATCTGGGGACAAGTAGATAAAACAGAAACAGGTGTTTGTAATCACCACAGAGAGGTCCCTTCTTTCCTCTCAGAACAAAGAGACGACAGCCAGAGTGTCCTCTGCCTGACTCTGTAGGGGCTTCTCAGGGCAAACCCCAAACCTGCAGCGTTTCCCCCCAAGTCTTTGTTCCATGATGCCACAATGTGCATTAAGTTGAAAACAAAAAAAAAAAAAAACAAAAAAAACAAAACAAAAAAGAAAACACAAAACAGGCTGCCGCCGCAGAGAACCCTTGGGCAGCACCCCGCGAGCAAACTTGAGCCTCGGGACCACAGGTAAGACCAACTTGTCTGCTGCAAGAGAGCTGCCTGGTGAGATCGGGACACACAGAGGCAGAGTTCATCTAGGACCGGGCACGTCCTGTGTTTGCCGGAGGTCCCACGCCCGCGGATCCCAGGCCCGCAGCAGCTCTCTGCTCCCAGACCCTGTGGGAAAGACACCTCACCGCCTGATCAGGTGGGCACTCCTGAGGCTGCAGAGCGGAAGAGACCACCAACACTGCCCACCCCTGCCCACATCCCTGGCCCAAGAGGAAACTGTATAAGGCCTCTGGGCTCCCGTGGGGGAGGGCCCAGGAGCGGCAGGACCCCTGCCTGAGACACCGCCGGAACCTGAGGGAAACAGACCGGATAAACAGTTCTCTGTACCCAAATCCCGTGGAAGGGAGAGCTGAACCTTCAGAGAGGCAGACAAGCCTGGGAAACCAGAAGAGACTGCTCTCTGAACATACATCTCGGACGCCAGAGGAAAACACCAAAGGCCATCTGGAACCCTGGTGCACTGAAGCTCCCGGAAGGGGCGGCACAGGTCTTCCTGGTTGCTGCCGCTGCAGAGAGCCCTTGGGCAGCACCCCGCGAGCAAACTTGAGCCTCGGGACCACAGGTAAGACCAACTTGTCTGCTGCAAGAAAGCTGCCTGGTGAACTCAAGACACAGGCCCACAGGAACAGCTGAAGACCTGTAGAGAGGAAAAACTACACGCCCGAAAGCAGAACACTCTGTCCCCATAACTGACTGAAAGAGAGGAAAACAGATCTACAGCACTCCTGACACACAGGCTTATAGGACAGTCTAGCCACTGTCAGAAATAGCAGAACAAAGTAACACTAGAGATAATCTGATGGCGAGAGGCAAGCGCAGGAACCCAAGCAACAGAAACCAAGACTACATGCCATCATCGGAGGCCAATTCTCCCACCAAAACAAACATGGAATATCCAAACACACCAGAAAAGCAAGATCTAGTTTCAAAATCATATTTGATCATGATGCTGGAGGACTTCAAGAAAGACATGAACACAGTTAGGGAAACACAGGAAAACATTAATAAACAAGTAGAAGCCTACAGAGAGGAATCGCAAAAATCCCTGAAAGAATTCCAGGAAAACACAATCAAACAGTTGAAGGAATTAAAAATGGAAATAGAAGCAATCAAGAAAGAACACATGGAAACAACCCTGGATATAGAAAACCAAAAGAAGAGACAAGGAGCTGTACATACAAGCCTCACCAACAGAATTCAAGAGATGGAAGAGAGAATCTCAGGAGCAGAAGATTCCATAGAAATCATTGACTCAACTGTCAAAGATAATGTAAAGCGGAAAAAGCTACTGGTCCAAAACATACAGGAAATCCAGGACTCAATGAGAAGATCAAACCTAAGGATAATAGGTATAGAAGAGAGTGAAGACTCCCAGCTCAAAGGACCAGTAAATATCTTCAACAAAATCATAGAAGAAAACTTCCCTAACCTAAAAAAAGAGATACCCATAGGCATACAAGATGCCTACAGAACTCCAAATAGATTGGACCAGAAAAGAAACACCTCCCGTCACATAATAGTCAAAACACCAAATGCACAAAATAAAGAAAGAATATTAAAAGCAGTAAGGGAAAAAGGTCAAGTAACATATAAAGGCAGACCTATCAGAATCACACCAGACTTCTCGCCAGAAACTATGAAGGTCAGAAGATCCTGGACTGATGTCATACAGACCCTAAGAGAACACAAATGCCAGCCCAGGTTACTGTATCCTGCAAAACTCTCAATTAACATAGATGGAGAAACCAAGATATTCCATGACAAAACCAAATTTACACAATATCTTTCTACAAATCCAGCACTACAAAGGATAATAAATGGTAAAGCCCAACATAAGGAGGCAAGCTATTCCCTAGAAGAACCAAGAAACTAATCGTCTTGGCAACAAAACAAAGAGAACGAAAGCACACAAACATAACCTCACATCCAAATATGAATATAAGGGGAAGCAATAATCACTATTCCTTAATATCTCTCAACATCAATGGCCTCAACTCCCCAATAAAAAGAAATAGATTAACAAACTGGATATGCAACGAGGACCCTGCATTCTGCTGCCTACAGGAAACTCACCTCAGAGACAAAGACAGACACTACCTCAGAGTGAAAGGCTGGAAAACAACTTTCCAAGCAAATGGTCAGAAGAAGCAAGCTGGAGTAGCCATTCTAATATCAAATAAAATCAATTTTCAACTAAAGGTCATCAAAAAAGATAAGGAAGGACACTACATATTCATCAAAGGAAAAATCCACCAAGATGAACTCTCAATCCTAACTATCTATGCCCCAAATACAAGGGCACCTACATATGTAAAAGAAACCTTACTAAAGCTCAAAACACACATTGGACCTCACACAATAATAGTGGGAGATTTCAACACCCCACTCTCATCAATGGACAGATCATGGAAACAGAAATTAAACAGAGATATAGACAGACTAAGAGAAGTCATGAGCCAAATGGACCTAACGGATATTTATAGAACATTCTATCCTAAAGCAAAAGGATATACCTTCTTCTCAGCTCCTCATGGTACTTTCTATAAAATTGACCATATAATTGGTCAAAAAACGGGCCTCAACAGGTACAGAAAGATAGAAATAATCCCATGCGTGCTATCGGACCACCACGGCCTAAAACGGGTCTTCAATAACAATCAAGGAAGAATGTCCACATATACTTGGAAATTGAACAATGCTCTACTCAATGATAACCTGGTCAAGGAAGAAATAAAGAAAGAAATTAAAAACTTTTTAGAATTTAATGAAAATGAAGGTACAACATACCCAAACTTATGGGACACAATGAAAGCTGTGCTAAGAGGAAAACTCATAGCGCTGAGTGCCTGCAGAAAGAAACAGGAAAGAGCATATGTCAGCAGCTTGACAGCACACCTAAAAGATCTAGAACAAAAAGAAGCAAATACACCCAGGAGGAGTAGAATGCAGGAAATAATCAAACTCAGAGCTGAAATCAACCAAGTAGAAACAAAAAGGACCATAGAAAGAATCAACAGAACCAAAAGTTGATTCTTTGAGAAAATCAACAAGATAGATAAACCCTTAGCCAGACTAACGAGAGGACACAGAGAGTGCGTCCAAATTAACAAAATCAGAAATGAAAAGGGAGACATAACAACAGATTCAGAGGAAATTCAAAAAATCATCAGATCTTACTACAAAAACCTATATTCAACAAAACTTGAAAATCTTCAGGAAATGGACAATTTCCTAGACAGATACCAGGTACCGAAGTTAAATCAGGAACAGATAAACCAGTTAAACAACCCCATAACTCCTAAGGAAATAGAAGCAGTCATTAAAGGTCTCCCAACCAAAAAGAGCCCAGGTCCAGACGGGTTTAGTGCAGAATTCTATCAAACCTTCATAGAAGACCTCATACCAATATTATCCAAACTATTCCACAAAATTGAAACAGATGAATCACTACCGAATACCTTCTACGAAGCCACAATTACTCTTATACCTAAACCACACAAAGACACAACAAAGAAAGAGAACTTCAGACCAATTTCCCTTATGAATATCGACGCAAAAATACTCAACAAAATTCTGGCAAACCGAATCCAAGAGCACATCAAAACAATCATCCACCATGATCAAGTACGCTTCATCCCAGGCATGCAGGGATGGTTTAATATACGGAAAACCATCAACGTGATCCATTATATAAACAAACTGAAAGAACAAAACCACATGATCATTTCATTAGATGCTAAGAAAGCATTTGACAAAATTCAACACCCCTTCATGATAAAAGTCCTGGAAAGAATAGGAATTCAAGGCCCATACCTGAACATGGTAAAAGCCACATACAGCAAACCAGTTGCTAACATTAAACTAAATGGAGAGAAACTTGAAGCAATCCCACTAAAATCAGGGACTAGACAAGGCTGCCCACTCTCTCCCTACTTATTCAATATAGTTCTTGAAGTTCTAGCCAGAGCAATCAGACAACAAAAGGAGGTCAAGGGGATACAGATCGGAAAAGAAGAAGTCAAAATATCACTATTTGCAGATGATATGATAGTATATTTAAGTGATCCCAAAAGTTCCACCAGAGAACTACTAAAGCTGATAAACAACTTCAGCAAAGTGGCTGGGTATAAAATTAACTCAAATAAATCAGTTGCCTTCCTCTATAAAAAAGAGAAACAAGCCGAGAAAGAAATAAGGGAAACGACACCCTTCATAATAGACCCAAATAATATAAAGTACCTTGGAGTGACTTTATCAAAGCAAGTAAAAAATCTGTACAATAAGAACTTCAAGACACTGAAGAAGGAAATTGAAGAAGACCTCAGAAGATGGAAAGATCTCCCATGCTCATGGATTGGCAGGATTAATATAGTAAAAATGGCCATTTTACCAAAAGCAATCTACAGATTCAATGCAATACCCATCAAAATACCAATCCAATTCTTCAAAGAGTTAGACAGAACAATTTGCAAATTCATCTGGAATAACAAAAAACCCAGGATAGCTAAAACTATCCTCAACAATAAAAGGACTTCAGGGGGAATCACTATCCCTGATCTCAAGCAGTATTACAGAGCAATAGTGATAAAAATTGCATGGTATTGGTACAGAGACAGACAGATAGACCAATGGAATAGAATTGAAGACCCAGAAATGAACTCACACACCTATGGTCACTTGATTTTTGACAAAGGAGCCAAAACCATCCAATGGAAAAAAGATAGCATTTTCAGCAAATGGTGCTGGTTCAACTGGAGGTCAACATGTAGAAGAATGCAGATCGATCCATGCTTATCACCCTGTACAAAGCTTAAGTCCAAGTGGATCAAGGACCTCCACATCAAAGCAGACACACTCAAACTAATAGAAGAAAAACTAGGGAAGCATCTGGAACACATGGGCACTGGAAAAAATTTCCTGAACAAAACACCAATGGCTTACGCTCTAAGATCAAGAATTGACAAATGGGATCTCATAAAACTGCAAAGCTTCTGTAAGGCAAAGGACACTGTGGTTAGGACAAAACGGCAACCAACAGAATGGGAAAAGATCTTTACCAATCCTCCAACAGATAGAGGCCTTATATCCAAAATATACAAAGAACTCAAGAAGTTAGACCACCGGGAAACAAATAACCCTATTAAAAAATGGGGTCCAGAACTAAACAAAGAATTCACAGCTGAGGAATGCAGAATGGCGGAGAAACACCTAAAGAAATGTTCAACATCTTTAGTCATAAGGGAAATGCAAATCAAAACAACCCTGAGATTTCACCTCACACCAGTGAGAATGGCTAAGATCGAAAACTCAGGGGACAACAGATGCTGGCGAGGATGTGGAGAAAGAGGAACACTCCTCCATTGTTGGTGGAATTGCAAACTGGTACAACCATTCTGGAAATCAGTCTGGAGGATCCTCAGACAATTGGACATTGAACTGCCTGAGGATCCAGCTATACCTCTCTTGGGCATATACCCAAAAGATGTCCCAACATATAAAAAAGACACGTGCTCCACTATGTTCATTGCAGCCTTATTTATAATAGCCAGAAGATGGAAAGAACCCAGATGCCCTTCAACAGAGGAATGGATACAGAAAATGTGGTACATCTACACAATGGAATATTACTCAGCTATCAAAAACAACGACTTTATGAAATTCGTAGGCAAATGGCTGGAACTGGAAAATATCATCCTGAGTGAGCTAACCCAAACACAGAAAGACATACATGGTATGCACTCACTGATAAGTGGCTATTAGCCCAAATGCTTGAATTACCCTAAATGCCTAGAACAAATGAAACTCAAGACAGATGATCAAAATGTGAATGGTTCACTCCTTCTTTAAAAGGGGAACAAGAATACCCTTGGCAGGGAAGAGAGAGGCAAAGATTAAAACAGAGACTGAAGGAACACCCATTCAGAGTCTGCCCCACATGTGGCCCATGCATATACAGCCATCCAATTAGACAAGATGGATGAAGCAAAGAAGTGCAGACCGACAGGAGCCGGATGTAGATCGCTCCTGAGAGACACAGCCAGAATACAGCAAATACAGAGGCGAATACCAGCAGCAAACCACTGAACTGAGAATAGGACCCCCGTTGAAGGAATCAGAGAAAGAACTGGAAGAGCTTGAAGGGGCTCGAGACCCCATATGTACAACAATGCCAAGCAACCAGAGCTTCCAGGGACTAAGCCACTACCTAAAGACTATCCATGGACTGACCCTGGACTCTGACCTCATAGGTAGCAATGAATATCCTAGTAAGAGCACCAGTGGAAGGGGAAGCCCTGGGTCCTGCTAAGACTGTACCCCCAGTGAACTAGACTGTTGGGGGGAGGGGGACAAAGGGGGGAGGGTGGGGAGGGGAACACCGATAAGAAAGGGGAGGGGGGAGGGGGATGTTTGCCCGGAAACTGGGAAAGGGAATAACACTCGAAATGTATATAAGAAATACTCAAGTTAATAATAATAATAATAATAATAATAAAAAAGAATGAGACCACAAAAAAAAAAAACAAAACAACAAAACTCCCTCAAATAGGTCTAAAAGTACCAAGAAAGATTAAAACCATCTTGTTTAACAAGAGACACCTGATTATTTCTGTTTGATAAATGGTGTTTCACCAATAGTTAGGTTTTCTAAAATTATTATTAAACAAAATAGAAATAGAGTAGAAAGGACGAGAACAACAAGAAGCGGTTGTTGGTCCTCAGGGGAAACGCTAGGTAGAATCAGGCAAATTTTAATTTTGAAAAAGCTCAGGTTTGACAATGCGGGTTGTGTGATATTTCATGGTTTCTCCTGAACTCATCTGAACTTTGGTTTTGCATACGTGCACTGAGGCACCCTTCTGTCTTGGACCTGTGTGGTGTTTTGATTGCCAGGGTGCCCTTCATTCCTCAGACAGATACACTCAGGATTCTGTCAGGTGCTAAGCACAGGTTGGTGATAGTCCCACATGGTCCTCTCTTTGGTGAGCCTGAGAGAGAATGGGTCAGGGGTCAGCTAATAAAGCAGACCTTTCATGCAAGGGACAGCTTTATATTGTTTTATTTATTAAGAAATGGTAATTTACTTTAATTAATTAGTTAATTAATTAATCAGTGTGTGTGTGTGTGTGTGACATTGCCACTGCACGTATTTGGACCTCAGGTACTCAGACCTGGCAGCAAGGGCCTTGACCTGCTGAGCATCTCACCAGCCTGGAGCAAAATGCTGACCAAAGGAGGCAGTGGGACTTGAATGAAGTGTTTTCTTTTTCTTTTCTTTTTTTTTCGGAGCTGGCGATCGAACCCAGGACCTTGCACTTGCTAGGCAAGCGCTCTACCACTGAGTCAAATCCCCAACGCCAGGTGTTTTCTTTTTAATCTCTTTTATTATTGTTTGAGAATTTATATAGATGCATGTAAGGCCTATTTGTTCAAATCCAGCCCTTCATTCCCTCCCTTCCAATTCCCTTGTTGCAAAGTCTGTGTTACAGGAAATTTCTAGAGAAGTGTGGACTTTTGGAAGCTCTGGGTCAGGTCTGAGCTGCTCACATCAGCCCTTCAGGGAGACCTGGTGATTAGCAGGACCATTAGCCACTTAGTGGGTGGGAAATGCCCCATTATTTCCATTTTAAATGTCTAACTAGGCCCGGTGGGAAGCAGATTCTTATCACTTCAGAAAAGCCTTCAGTCCCCTTGACCCCTGTCCCCAGCCCAGTGCCAAACCTAGAGGGCTCTTGTGTTTGGTGAGGATTGTCCTGGTGTGCTCTGGGATTTCTGCATTTGCTCGAGAACTCTGGGTCTTTGTGTGACTCAGACAGCACAGGGCTCCTGGCTTCTCTGGATTTCCATGAGAGAACTCCAGTCCTTCTGCAGACTTGATTGACAGTGTGTCGGTACTGCTATTGGCGTTCCCATTAGGGGCTGATGACTACTCTGGCTCATGACCTCTCACTGGAGTCTGGCCTCCAAGGTTTGCCCTTCAGACTCTTTGTCTTTACTTCAGGGAGGGAGCAGAGAGCAGGTCTTAGCAGAAAATATGCTGTGTTTCTGAGTCGAGGGAGAGTGTGAACTTCGGACAACTGCAGCTTTGTCTGATGTGTGACGTCTGGATTTGCCCTCCCTGAGATTTTACCCCCCCATCCCTGCTACTTCCTTTCTTTGCCCTCCCTTCCTGTCCTCCATCCTTCCCCACTTCTTTTCCATGGTGAAGATCATTGCTTCATCATCTTATTATAACGGAGGCAAAGACATTGGACCTTGTAGTCACATGACTTCATACAGGAGACAAAGAAACCCAACATTCCAGGCTGAAGAGGTTGGTCCCTGCTTCCCTCAGGTGCACCCTCCCTTTCTTGGATTGTTTGAATGTGAAATGCCCCTCAGAGACTGTAAATGCAGAAACACAGCTCTCACCTTAAGGGACTAAGGGTGATATATTCTGGAACCACATAGAGTGATCATGGTCCAGGAACACAAATTTATGTCACCCCTTATGCCAGTGTGGACACAGTTTAATGAAGTTTCATAGTTTGACAGAACAAAGAAAGTTATAATGCAAGGTAAATGCAAAATACGTTGGTGGGCACACAAGCAAGGCAGTTAAAGCAAATTGGGGGGATCTTTTCTATGTCCCCACGATGCTATCTGATGACAATCTTAGCTTTTGGATTGGTGGTTTCTAGGGGTTCATTAAGTTAATAGATCCCAAAAAGTTTTTTTTTAAATCTATGACATAGATCAGTTTTGACAAAGAGGTAGGCAATGAATTCTGGGGGCTAAAACTATCAGGTAACTAGTCTCTGGATCAGCGACATCCCAACATCTCCTCACCACTGCAGCTCTAACCAGCCAGTCAGCTATCGCAGACAGCTTCTTCCTAGAAATTCTCATTTAAAGGGCACACATGTTTAAGCAGTTAGACCTCAGTTGTGGGCAACATTTTGCGAAGGGATTGAGGAACATCTTTGACACGGGGACAAGCTGGCAGCCGTAGAGCCACAGAGGCAGACTGCGAGGTTCATGGCCTGCCTGTCCCTGACTCCAGCCTGCTTCTCTATATCGTGGGAGGTCGGTGTACAGTGGCAGCCTCCTTTTTCTTCTGTCAGATACTTTGTTACGACTGTAAGGGAACTGATTAGCACAATTAATAGCAGTTCAACTAACTAGAAGCAGGCTTGAGAGCCAAGGGTACCGTTCTGGCTTCGCGCTGGGTGAAGAGTTGGTGAAGATCCTGTTGTCTCCTTCCAGAATGATGAGTTGACATCTTTACTTTCAAATGTCTGTGTGCGTCATTGATTGGCAGGCAGTGCCTTACCCATTGTATCTGAGTGAAGCTGATCCCATATGGACTGGAGTTGGCTCCCCCTCCATTGCTGTGGACTTCTGAGCCCATGAGGAGAATGGGAAGCACAGGAGGTCAATATGTGACAAAAGAGGCAGGGATAGACGATGTGTCCACAAGCAAAGGGTGGTGGCATCCTGCAGAAACAAGGGGAGGGGCAGGGACCTCTCTCTCTCTCTCTCTCTCTCTCTCTCTCTCTCTCTCTCTCTCTCTCTCTGTGTGTGTGTGTGTGTATGTGTGCGCGCCCTACTGACACTTAGTCTCTAGACACTCACCTTCCAGAATGCTGAGAGAATGAGCATCTGTTGTGATATCCCCCACGTATGGGCATGTGTTGTAGCCACTTTAGGGCATCACACTGAATCCCTTGCTCCTCTCAACTTTTATCAAGCCCAGTGGGGATGAAATGGCCACACAGACGGGGAGATGCTTGCCCTGAGATAACCCCTGTAGATCCTGTCATAGATCTCAGCTCTCAGGATTGAGTGGTTGTATATCCCAGGGCCCATTTGTAGTCACGACCCTGTTCCTAAGCAAGTGCTATTCTTGATAGGATGAGCAGCCAACTCTTAGTGGGATGTCCGCTGCTGGAGCCACTGCTGGAGCTTCTTCTGGGACAGTGGCACTGCATGTGTGGGACTATTCCTCTCTGAGTGCTAGACACAAGGTAAATCCGCTCAGCCCCAGGACTGCTCAGTGTGGGTCTCCTTGCTCCCCTTCTGTCTATCACCATCTGAGAATTCAGGATGGGTCTTTATGTGCAGAGTGGTGACAGCTGTTCTCTGCCAGGCGAGCCTCTCTTCTCTCCACTTCCCCAAGCTTCATGTCTCATTCATGTCAGCATAGAGGAGACACGGCTGATGGTGTGGGACGTCCTTCTTAACTCCCCTGGGAGCTTGTCAGAGCTGCTTAGAGGGGCAGAACTTGTGGATTTCTGCCTGCAAAGGCAGGTCCACTCTGTGGAGAAGGGAGGGGGCGACAGCCTGTGGGGTAGAACTGAGCCCAGCCTGCTGCGGGCTCCCTTGTGTTTCCTGTGCATCCTCATTGCACAGTTTTGTTTGCTCACCTCAGTTTCCGGTAGCATCACTCTGGGCCCCTTTACTTGTGGTTTGAAATTTTGAGCTAATGCTAAAGTAACCTCTGGAAAGGGGTGGAGCTGAGAGATGTAGTTTCTTCTTGTAGAGGGCCGCAATAACATTCGCCACCACAAGATGGCGCCGGATTCCACTGCGCCCCACGTGGAAAGCCGAGATAGTTTCGCCATTACAAGATGGCACTGGCCTTCGCCGTGCCACCCGACTTCCTTTAAGGAAGTTAACTGTGTGCGCATGTGCAAGAGTGCCTTTGTGCCAGGTCTTTGCCCACTCCAGGGCGTTCCTAATGAGATCATGGGTAAGCAACCAATCAGGTGTGGATGCGCCGCACTAGGGTGTATATAAGCCACGCCATGCCAGCGTCCCAGGCGCCCTCTCTATTATTAATAAAGAATAAGCATTTTGGCTCCAGAAGGTTTCGTGTGCTCCCACGTATTCTTGCTGGCGAGAGGTCGCGCGGGACATCTTCTGTTCAACTAAATCACAACTTTGTAAGTGGCGGGCGAGGTTGTTGCATGTTTAGCTATTTTCCTCTCTGGATTTCTTGTATCTTCTTCTTTGAGGCCGGGGAGTTGGGCAGGGATACTGGCTGTTTCACACTGCACACCTTAGGTCTTAGGATGTGCTGCTGGGGAAACAACAGCCATTGTCTACAGCACTCCCTCCCTTAGCACGGGACCTTGGGGGACATTTGGTATCCAAAGGACAGCACTAGCAAGAACGGTCTTTGCTCTGGCTTTAGTTACATTGACTGAATGAATGTTGCTTCGGGACCTCTGGTTTATTTACTCATGGGTTGTGTTGGGAATCCATTGGAATTGAAGCATTCCCTTCTGGAGGGAAGAAGGAAGCTCAGAAGATTCAGGAAGCTTAACAAACCTATAAGGCTTAGGAATCTCGAAGGTTATGACACTCAGATCTTGTCCTAAAGAACAATAAGATGAGAACAATTGCCAAAGGGGTGGGGGGCAGCCATGATGAAGGGGGCTTCTTGGGTGGAGCTGCCTGCTAGTTGGCCTGAAATCTACAGGATGTAACTATTTTGAGTGTCACCCATGCTGGAGTGGGTTGTCCACTGATAGAGTTGTCTGAGCCACTCGTCTGCTCCTGAATAGCCATGATAAGGTAGACCTGGCTGGAATCGTTTGTAGTTGGAAGACTACATGAGGTGAACACACATTGTTCAGGTCTGCCCAGGATAGGTCACGTAACATAAGCTGCTAGACATTCATGTAGGTTAAAAAGTAGCAGAAGTCACCCTATGTTAACATAACCAGAACTAGGTAGCTAAGTGAGCAAAGCTAATGCAGGGTATTGGGCACAGGTTCTAGAGGACCCAGGGGAGGAAGGATGTTCCTCATCCTCGCCCCTCATCCCTGCACCTCTGTGCTGGTCCAGATACCGCCACGCAGGACGCCATCCTACAATCCACATCTACACTGGTTTACCGCCCAGATCCAATACTTCAGGAACCTACAGCACTACAATGACCTCACGGGCTGCAGGGAGGACACAGCCAGTACAGAAGTTGATTAAAGTTAAAGGAGAACTATCACTCATGTAGGGAGAAGACCTTTTCACTCTCCAGGAGCCTTGCGTGAGGGCTCGGGCCTCCTGGATCCACAGTTCTAGCTTCAGGGCTCAGCAAAGATCAGGGCAAATGTAGTCATTGGTCGGAGCTGCCTTCCTTGCTAACTGAGGTGCAGTTCTTATATTTTCTGCCACAACGATATTAAGGCTTAATTACGGTGGCATGTTTTTCATCTTGTGATACACAGTGCTGACCCACGAAGGCACAGGGAAAACATTAACATCTGTTTCCACCTTTCTGCGGGAATAGGAGGCTTGTTTCCTGCGGGGAAGTTGTGAGTTCCCCTGTGATACAGGTTATGTTCTGAAAGGGAAAGAGGGGGGCTCCAATCCGCTCTGTAGTAGTTGCATTCAAATACAATGCTGTCCATTTATCTTATCTGTCTGTCTGCCTGGATGTCTCTCTTATCTGTCTAATCTATCATTTGTCCATCATCTATCATCTATTTATCCATCCATCTACTTACTATCTATCTATCTATCTATCTATCTATCTATCTATCTATCTATCTTTATATCTGTCTATTATCTATCATTTGTCTTTCTGTCTATCTATAATTTGTCTATTTACTATCTATCTACCATTTGTTTATCTAATATCTATCATCTATTTATCTAAGGTGTGTGCATGGGTGTGTGTAGATTCATATGTGTGCAGATGTGTGTACATGTCTCCACATTCAGGTAGAGTCAGAGAACAACCTCAGGCCTCATCCTCAGGCATGGTCTGTGTTTTCGAGACGGGGTCTCTAATTGGCCAGGAGCTTACCAATCATGCCAGCTGTGGTGGTCAGAAGATCCTGGGGATCCTGTCCTTGTTTCCCCAACTGGCATTAGAAGCTTTCTCCACTCACATTTTGATGTGGGTTCTGGGAATCAAACCCAGGTCTTCATTCTTATGAGGTATCCTGTTAGTTTTCACTGACATCTTAACATAATTTAGAAGAGTCTTGACATATAGTCTCCTGGGAAGAGAGAACGTCAACTGAAGAGCTACCTCCATCAGATTGGCTTGTGTCCTAATGTGTGAGAGACGGTCTCGACTGACAGGTGATGAAGCTGGGCTCAGCCCACTGTGGGTGTCATCATTCCTAGGCCAGGGTGTCTGGGCTTCATGAGAACATGAACTAAGCACGGGTAGTGAGTAAGGCCATGAGCAGTATTCCTTTGTATTTCTCTCCTCGAGTTCCTGTCTGACTGCCCACAAAAGCTGGTGAGCCAAGGTGCAAGCCAAAGAAATGTTTTCCTTCTACAAGTTGTTTTTGGCTACAGTGTTTTATCACAGCTGTAGAAAGGCAGACTAATATGTGAGGCAGACACTTTACTCACCTAGTAACCTGCTTATTTGCAGTCATGCATTGTAAAAGAAAAAATTTTGGAATGGGCACCAAATGGCTGACTTTTTCGAGGGTGAATACAGAAATCAGATACCACAAAACTAGGATTATATACATATCTATCTATCTATCTATCTATCTATCTATCTATCTATCTATCTATCTATCTATCTAGATATAGATATATATGTATATGTATATGTGTATATATATGTATATGTGTTTCTTTTGTATATATATATATGTGAGTGTATGTGTTGTATATATATGGTATATTGTATATATAAGTATAATGGTATCACATGTGTGAAACTAAGTGCACACTCGCTAATATGTATATGTGTATTTATAAAATTATCAGTGCGTTCCATGTATGTATACTTATGTGTGCATGCATGCATCTGTGCACATGTTCTTGGTGTGCATATGCATGTGGATATATGTTTCATGCATGTCTGTATGCATGTAAGTGTATGTCTGTGTTGTTGCTACTTATTCTTGTCCTCCACACCGTAACCAGCCTGCTTCTCTGTGTAAGTTTAGATGGAGCTGTGTGTCTTCTCCTTCTGCCAGGAAATGATGGACCAAAAGTGGATACGATCATAGACTGGAGACCCCAGCAGAGTTCATACTCACATTGTGGGAGTGGCTCTGTACTCAGTTAGAAGCAGGTACTCAGGTCTCTGACCTCTTGTCTATGAGCCATAGAAGGACACATTTCCTCTCTCCTCTCGTGCCGTGATTTCCATAAAGTGTCATCGCGCTGCTCCTCAGAGTTGTTGGGAGGAAGCCCCCTGCCTGTTGCCACAAGAGACAGATCTTTACCTGGAGAAGCGCAAGTGGGCACAGAGGTTATCTGCTGGTAAATGGCTCATAAAGTAGAGAGGAGTATCCCAAAACTTTAACAGATAGAACTTAGACGTGCAAATGTTTTGACAACTAAAGGGTAGGTAAAGAGAGACACGTGATACCTGTTTTGACTGAAGGTTGAAAAGGCTTCTGTAAGCATTTGAGTTGGAAACTGCAGTGGATGTTTGGGTTTGTTACTTCTGTCCTCTGTCTGGTGGCTTGCACTTCTTGAGTGCCATCAGTCTTATGAAGATCAGAGTGTGCTGTGGTTAAGGTGGGATAACGGTAGCTTAAAAATTCGTTAATGACTAGAAATTGTAGAAGGGGGGAAGGTGGCAGCTATCTGTTTAATGAGATCTGGAATTTTCCTTGAGTTCTTTACAGTAAGATGCTGAGTTTTCTGCAGCAGGTGCAATGCTGCACTGTAGGCAATACTGTAGCCCTCTATGTCAGTTAGAAAACAAAAAGCTGAAAAAACACCACATGAGCAGCAGACAAGCTCCAAGACTCGGTCTTTTTATACAGCTCAGAACCCACCTGCCTAGGGAATGGTACCACCCACAATGGGCTTGACCCTCCTAAGTCAGTGAACAATCAAAGCAGTTCCTCATAGACATGTCCACAGACCCGCAAACCTCTGGGCAGTGCCGCTGAGGCAGGGGCATTATTGAGATAGTTGTGTTTCTTTCGTCTTGTGGCTCTCTTCTTTCTTTCTTGACTTAGAACCTTCTGTTTGGTTACTGGGTGGGGGAAGGGAGCCCACATAGGAAATGTACTGCAGAGTCCAGCTTCACCTCTGCCTCTGGTCCTCTCGTTGGCCCTGTGGGAAGCGTTAAGTTCTTTCTCTCTTTCTGTTCCCACTGCTAAACGTTATAACCGCTGGGTCATTAGCACTCTTTTTGTACATTGAATAAGGACAGAAGTTACTGTGTCATCTCCTCGGTAATGCAGACTGTCCATCCTTCTCTTTAGCCTTCCCAGGTCACTGTGGCTTACAGTGATAGAAGAGACAGAAGCTGCAAGCACAGGCTCCTGGGAATCTGTGAGGCCTCAGTCCTCCCTGCTGCCCCATGGAGTCTGTTCTAGTTTCCTTTCTGTGTCTGTGATAAAATGCTTGGATGGAAAGTAGTGTAGGGGAGAAAAATATTTTGACTTCAACTTTCAGGTCATGGAGGGGAGTCAGAGTAGGAACTACAACAAGATCTTGAGGCTGATGCCACCAAGGGAGTCTGCTTGTTGGCTTGCTCCAGCTCAACTAGCATTATTATACATATCACAATGACCTGCCTAGGAAAAGGTGCTGCCCACAGTGGGCTTGGCCCTCCTAAGTCAGTCAACAATCAAGGCAATTCCTCATAGGCCTGTCCACAGACCAACACAATAACACAATAAGACATTTGCTAAGCCCCCCCTCAGGTGTGTGTGTGTCTGTCTGTCTGTCTTTCTCTCTCTTCAAGTTATGCTGAGTTGATCAGAGGTTATAGTTAACCAGTTTCTGCTAGCTGCAGCATGCATCTTGCTTTCTTGATTCTGTAGACTCATAAACGGTGCAGAGATGTGCCCCACGGGGAATCATTCTCGAGTCTCACCAGGAACTGATTTAGATGAGATTTTTGATTCAGGAGTGAGTCAGCACTCTGAAGTACTTGGCTATGAAAATGACAAGCGTTTTGGATGCCAGAGGGTAGAATTGGATTGAGTTGCGTTCTCTTTAAAAAGATACGCTGACATCTGTGATGTAAATGGCATGGTGGGTTCCATGGGGAGGAAGAGGAGACAAATTACTCTTTAGAAAGAACTTTATGATGAAAGGTGAGCACCACAGACAGCCATCACAGTCATGATCAGGACCTGAAGCAGCAGTGAAAAACCTCTGACCCTGATGGGGAACTTCCTTAGGAGAGATGGTCGCCAAAGGGAACTGTTTTGTCCTCACTCTTTCGGCTTCAGTGTCTCAGCATGGGCAGCAACAGAATTTGTTCTGGGAAAAGCTAGGTCTGACAGAGTCCGTGAAGTGGCCCTCCTGGATCTTACACCCTCTGGAAGACCAGTCTTGCAGCTGGTCCTAGTTGGGCTCTGCTCCCTGCTGGGGACAGAGTCTACTGAGTGAGGCCCGAGACGTGGGATCTAATCCCCCATCAATTGTTTTAGACATGTTTTCTTTTTTTTTTCATGCATCGCTTTAGAACAGGCCTGTTTATCAAGGACCACTGGTCCGTGTAATTCATCAGCTAAGGAAAATGCTCAAATGGCTTTCTTTCAGACTAGCAGGATTTTAAAAGTTGGTTATTTAATTCCAGGCTACTCATGAGAGGGACAGATAAGCCTAATAGAGCATTTTATTTAGTGGGGTAATGACACCTGAGCACAGCAGATGTGTGTGTGTGTGTGTGTGTGTCTGTGTGTGTGTGCATGTGTGTGTGTCTGTGTGTGTGTGTCTGTGTGTATGTGTCTGTGTGTCTGTGTGTGTGTGTGTCTGTGTGTGTGTATGTGTCTGTGTGTGTGTGTATGTGTGTGTGTGTGTGTGTGTGTGTGTGTGTGTGTGTGTGTGGTGACAGCAGTGACACTGTCAATTTCTCCCTGTCTACTCTTCAGGTTTGATGCTAACTTGGAACTTTTAATGTGACTTCAACCTCTTCCCTACACCTTTGCCTCCTTCTCTTTCCCGCATCCTTCTCTCCTTTTATCCATCCTCCAGGGAGGGACACCAGCTTTCCGTTCACAGGATAAGAAAGCCCAAGTCTTGAAGATGCAGGCAGTCTTCTCTGTACCTCACGGGCTGCAATCAGAACATGTCCACCTCTGAATTAGTTCTCCTGATAAAAGAGACACTCTGTTCTGGGTGTAAGCACAGAGCCATGTAGGGGTGGAACCGTTTCTGTGAGAGAATATCCCTTCGGCGACTGAGAAACACACACAGCAGAAAGCAGGGCATGAAAGTTGAGTTAGACCATATCCTGATGGGGACTGGGAAGATAGCTCAGTGGGAAAGAGCCTTTGCTCTGCAAGCCCAAAGAGTTCAAATTCTCTCTACACCTTTGTAAAACTCCAGGCATGGCTAATCATGTATGCAACATGGTAGGGTGGAGGCAGAGCATCCTGGCCAGCCACACTAGTCAAAATGGTGGGCTGTGGTTCACTGATAGACGGAGAGTAGTGTGGAAGAAAATGCACATTCTATTCATCTCTGCACGTATGTACACACGTATGTGCCGTCACACTTGGGAACAGGCACTCAATTCATACACACACATGAATCCCTGCACGGAGCCATATTGGATTTGGGCCTAGCCGCTTTTTGACTGCATGGTTCAAAGTGACTCTGGGCTGTTTGGCCACAGACACTCACCCCTAAGATGACTGCCATAAGTCTTAAGATTGTTGGACAAAGCCTCTCCCATGAATTTATGGCACAGGAAACATAGATACACAAGATAACATTCAAGGGATGCCTCAGCTCGAGCAGATACCAGTGATCTCCTCAGTCAACACCCAGTGTCTCCAGCACCTGACCTCATCGCCTGACCTCTCTGCCTCCAGCTATCACTGCCTATACCCTATTCTCCCCCCTCCTTTATATTTCACAAGGGTCACTCCCCCTACCTGAAAGCCTTAAAAGCTGTAACGTTCATCCCAATAAACGAGACCTTGACAACAGAATCATGCTTGGTTTCCTTCTTCTCTTGCCCCCCATTTAGGCCCAAGGGTAGTGCCCCTTCGGGACTCTGAATAACTGGGTCCCCTCTGGCAGGGACAAATCCCCCAACCACACCCCTGTGGAACCCTGAGTTCAGCCTCTCTATAACCTATGTGACTGAGTATTCAAGCAACATGAAATTTTACATTCTCCTTGTCTTGTAAACCCCATTTTCTGTTCAATTTACAAACACAAGAAACTAAACTTATGATTTCCCAGGCTCAGGATGGTGTGTCATAGCTTTTGGTCTTTCTGGAACAGCATCTGTCTATCAACAGAGGGACTTCAACAGAGAGGCTTTCCAACTTACCCTCAGTGTCATGGAGCCATTTGAGGGTTTTAACCGGGTGACTGGTGTGCTCATTTTTCCTTTTGAGAAGTAGATTGGACAGAATGTACAACATCACTCTGTTACAGGATGAACAACACATCAGAGCCTGGGAACAGTGAACTGATTGTCACTGGGGTTTTGTGTATGTGGAGTATGTTAAGACAGTGGATCTGAGAGAGAGAGAGAGAGAGAGAGAGAGAGAGAGAGACAGAGAGAGAGACAGAGAGAGAGACAGAGAGAGACAGAGAGAGAGAGACAGAGTGAGAGAATGTGAATGAGCTTGATCTTGAAATATCTGTTCAATGTATAATGTGATCAGAATACTACACCTCATACTTCAAATGTATACAGTCTCCATTTGTCATGCATACTCGATAAATCTCAAAAAGAATGTTAAAGGGGAGTTGGGACAGAAAGTTCTGGGAGGGGCTAGGGAGACAGTCTAGCAGTTAAGCACTCGCTCCCCAGAAACTTACATAGATGCCCCATGGATGTGGAGACCATCCTATAAGTCCACCTTTGAAGGCAGAGGCAGGATGCCCAGAGCACGCTGTCTGGAAAGATGACCCATTCCAAAAGGAGCTTTGCCTGTGAGTGAGAGTTGCTGCCACAGTGAACAGGACAGACAAGACATTAAGGATATTTCCTGAATGTACCTTGTTCTTCCACATGTGTGTGCATGCACATGTGTTAACTGGGTGACTATCTCTCTCTCTCTCTCTCTCTCTCTCTCACACACACACACACACACACACAGAGTCTCTCTTACACACACACACACACACACACACACACACACACACACACACACTGAACAAAAAATTTAAGATCTGGATGCCCAGACTGGATGGATAAAATCAGAAATAACAAATTGTGTTTGAACCCGCTGTGAAGGAAGAGGGGGACCAGAGGGAGAGTTGTGAGTGTGGCTGTCTGCTTGTGCCAAAGTGTAAGGACATATAATCCCAGTGCCACCTCCTCCAGGATCTCAAAGCCACAGCTCAAGCTGAGGTATAGATAGTCAGTGATATCCGCTCTGTGTGTGTGTGTGTGTGTGTGTGTGTGTGTGTGTGTGTGTGGTCACTTTTGGAGTGAATGTGACCACAAGCCCATGATCATCAGTTCGCGATCCCGAAAGTGCTTTGTGCCCATCTTAAGTCATCACAGCTCTCAGTGCCTGAGGTTAACTGACTTCCAGAAAGCATCTTAGTAGGGCTGACTAATGTTTCATTACATCACAAGGACATTTTCTACTGTAGATAAAATAAACACATATACTTTAGAATAGAAAGAGACTTGAAAAATGGAAGTCAAAAAAATATCACTACCGAGTTTGCATTAAAAAACACATTTATTTTAGAATTCTCCAGGATAGGTGCAATTTCCAATATAACCTACACATGACTTCTATATATTAGCGTCTTACATAATCATATGAAAATAATTAGGGGAAATTAACTTTGGGAAAAAAATACTTTTTTCCTTCCCAGCTCCCGTTCCCACAATGACAACTCTGAAACTGATTATTTATTAACAAATTCCTAAGCCACAAACTTTGGCTCATTCCCGGACTAATTTATTTAACCCATTCAAACTATTCTGTGTCTTCTACATAGTTGTTTACTGCGCTTTCATCCCCTTTCTTAGCATCTTCCTCAACATCTCCTTTTGCATCTGCCGCAGCATCCCTCCCTGGGTCTCCTTTTATACACTATTTCCCAGAATCCTCTCTTCCTGCCAGTGTCCCCCCTTCTATTTCCTGCCTCAGCTCATAGGTCATAGACTTTTTTTTATTGACAAGTGATGCTTAGAAGAGATTCTCTCTACAAACCTCGGTGCATTAACATCAACTAAATGACTCATTTTCAGTTCTCGTTTTTACTTTTGTTCATGGGTCTTTTTTTGTGTTATGTCATGTGGCTGCAGAACCTGCAAAGGCCAGAAGAGGGAGGCAGATCTCCCAGAGCCAGAGTCAGTTGTGAGAATGCTAAGGGTTCTGAGTAGCTGAGCCATCTCTCCAGCCCCTAAATGACACAATTTTGTCACAGCAAGGGGAAAACTGGACACTACTACTCCTATGCCTTTTCACACTGTAGATTCCAATCCACACTGTATTTAGAAGCTAAGTGTCCTGTAAATGTATTAAAGTTTTTTTATTCCCACTTCGGGGGGTACCTATCCCTGCATTTCCCCTAGACTTTGAAGGTTGTCAAGGTATGAATGGCCCGTTTTCCAGGCTCTTTTCTTATGATCCACCTGTCTGGTCTACTGAGCCTCCGTACCCGATCCTGTAGGTCCTCGATCTCTGATGATCCCCTCACCCTTGTGGATTCATGCTTTTGAACACTGATTTACAATTTTTCTTGTGCAGCCGTAGGGAGGTTTGGCACCAACTGATTTCATTCAGCCTGTACTATTTAACAGATAAAGGTCTGCTGAACTTTAAAATATTCATTTGAATAATTTAATTTTATATAGATAGTATTATGATCTGGTGTGGAATTCAAATATTTCACCACCAAGGAACTGAATTTAGGACATTGTGTAACCTTTTAAAAACCATTCTCTGGCTTTACGTTTTGTGTGTGTGTGTGTGTGTGTGTGTGTGTGTGTGTGTGTGTGTTCATGTGTTATACAGTGTCGAGGGTCCCATCTACAAAATCTGCACAGATAAATCCCAGAATGGACGGGTGGAGACTCTGGAAGCTCCCCTCCCAAACTGAGGAACTCCTGGCAACTGATGACTACAGGGCAGAGGGCCCAGTTTTCTTCATGGATTTGGCCCCTGACGGCTGTCCATGCTTCCCTGGATGTTTGTACCCACACCCACACATCTAGTCAGCACTAAATGGACTCAGCAGTTTCTGTTAAAATGCAGATGGAATTTGGAGGGAGGAATGGGGAGGGATTTGAGGGGAGGGGATGTGGATGGATTTGCTCAAACTCATTATGTGTATGTACCAAGTTTTTCCACAATAAGGAGATATATCAGGTCCTCTGAGAGTTGGCCCCTGGACTCCCAATGATCTAAAAGTCCTCAGTTTCCTTGGCTAAAACAACACTGCATTTGCATATAACCTATGCAAGCCTCTCGTATACTCTAGTCATATTTATACATATGTGTGTGTGTGTGCGCGCGTGTGTGTGTGTGTGTGTGTGTGTGTGTGCACGCATAGAGACATGTAAGTTCAGAGTCTGGGGGAGGGTAGAGTGTGTTCTGCTCCATCACTACCTACTTTATTCCCTTATCAAAGGGTCCCTTGCTGAACCTGAGGTGAGACTCACTGTCAGGAAGGCCCAGTCATCCTCCTGTTCCCATACCAAGCACAGGTGTTTGCATGTGTGACCACACAGTTGGCTTTACCCCTCTTCCATCTCCCCAGACCCTCCTACATTTTAAATAATCTCTGAATTACTTTTGTACTTAATGAAATGAAATCATGAGGTGCTGTTATTTAGGAGATGACAAGAAATTTGGTTTTTATGTGTTCAGTACAGGTATGGTGTTTTAAAAACCAATTTTATTAGTTCCTTGAGAACTTCGTACATTATATATTGATAGAATTTACTTCTCACTTCTCTTCCAAACTCCTCCCTGATCAATCCCCACCTAATCCCTTCTCCCAACTTCAATCCTCTTTCTGCCCTCTGTAATAACCCACTCAAGTCATTTATGCTGCCCATAAATTCATGGGCCTTGGGCAAGCCCCTGGAGCCTGACCAGCTTATCACCAGCTATATCTTTGTAGAAAACTGACTCTCCCTTTCCTATCAGCTAGGGCTGAGGGATAGTGGTCCTGTCGTGTATAGAAGACACTGCTTTGTTCTGGTTCTCACTGACATCTGTATCTTATATTTCCACTCCCTCTTCCTTCAGGGTTCCTAAGACTCAACTCCTTCCCTTTTTGCCTCTCTCTGTGAGTCTGTGTATATGCCTGTTTGTCTATAGATGTCCCATTTTACATTCAAGCAAACACATGGTGGGGGGCGTCTTTACAATTGACTGCTGACGGTATCTCACCCCAGACAAAATGCTGCAATGCAGACATGGTGTAGCTCAGTCCCAGAAAGAAATAGGGGATGTTGAGAAACCTACCCAGCTGTTTCTAGTGTGAGGTGACGTTTAGACCTCTGACACAACCTTCTGGCCCTACCCTATGGGTTTAAGATACACATTGTCCCAGTACAATGTTCAAAGGTGGACTATGAAAAGCGATTGGACCCTGTGGGCTGTAATCAATGAGTTCATCTGTTGATGGATGTGTATGAAGGTGGCGGGAAACTAGGAGATAGGAAATTAAGGAACTTGGTCATTTGGGACATGTCTTGGAGGGTGTTTTTTTGGCCTTGGTCTCTTCCTGTGTTGGTGCTTCTTGGATGACAGTGAGGTTAGCAGTTGAGCTCTACCGTGCCCCTTTCATGGTCATGTGACCATGGACCGACACCTATGAAACCATGAACCAAAATAAGTTTGTTTACTATGTGAGTTGCTAGGCAACTTGTAAGAGAGATGAATGTGATTAACATGAAAGTGGACAAAAGTGATGCTGACCACACCAGGTCAGGTCCGGATTCGATGTAGGCGGACAATGACTTAATCCTTTAAACTCTTTGTCTGGAGGCTGCACGCTAAGAGAAGACCCAATGTTTCCCAAGTGGTTTTATCCAGACGATTCTGCCAATGTATCTGTTGTCTTAGCAAATCAAGAAGCTTGCTGTTTCACACTCTGGTCCTTCTCCTGACTTCACTTCTGTGTTTTTAATAGACTTCGATATTGTATGAATTAGTGGGAAATGAGTATTAAAATGGAAGGAAGGTATAAATTTTGCTTTAATATCATTAAATTACACACTTAAAATAAATGGATTTTTAAGGTAGGTATAATTATACTTCAATAAAGCTGCTGAAAAGGCTTGGCCAACTGTGATGCTTGTCGTGTGAAATGCTATTTGTCATAGTTCCTGTGACTTTGATCTTAATAGTAGTGTGTTTTATTACAGATGACTCAGACACCAGGGTAACCGTGCAGGGAGAACACTCCGTTCTGTCAGGGAAAAAAAATCAAGTCAAATTCATTGGCTTTATTAATGAGGGTTTTTCTGGTAACAGCTGAGTTGGCTGGAAGCTGGACAGCTATTGGCTGAGAGCAAAGATGGAGAAACCACAATGTTTACAGGGAAAACATAGGTTGTGCTCACGAAAGGGTCTGAGTCTCACGGAGTGCAATTGCTGAAGCTCCAGCGGCTGATGGAGTTGGGTGCTAGGACCCTTGCAAGATGGCCATTATATGTTTTGTGATGTAACGGCTAAATGTGAGACAAGGCTAGTTGAAGTGGAAAAATTTTGGTTTCTTTGGAAACTCACTTGTGTCACAGGATGTTTTTCTGGAAGCTATGTTATGAGAGGATGTTTTGCTGAAGCAGACACCTGAGAAGGCATGTGATATTTCGCTGGAGCACATGCTTGAAGGGTGACAGGATGTTTATGGAGAAAATAAATGTAATCCCAGAGAGAGGGAGAGGACATTTTTACATTGCTACACCTTGCAATACATCGACGGTCTTTCCTGGTCTTCTCTCCATAATGAGAAATGCACAAAAGAGCCTGTGCTATTTGGGCTGCTTCTCGTTGCTTCTGCTGCTACTTGTTGGTTAGAGACTTGTGGTTTCTGCCAGGTCAAGGCACTGCTACTGATTTGTGTTTTGCGTTTGCTATTAGACAGTACTGCACAATGAAGATTGGTGTTTCCCCAAAGAATTACTTCTAAATACGTCCACAACTCTCTCCTTTTCCTGTTAAATTTTTCTCTCTGCTACCTCTGGTTGTTGGGCTAGAAGTGCGGTTGAAGTATTTAAGAACCCTAAAAAAAGTAGGTTTTGAAAAAATCTAAGCCTACAGATAGATTCGTGTGTTTTGAGAAAGGTCTATGTCTCCTGCTAGAGGAGATGATATGTAGGTTGTGACTTTTTGGTTCTGTGGTCTACTGTGACCAATTAAATGGCCAGTGACTGACAGTCTCCCAGTAAGTGTAGCCCACACTAAAATGCTTTTGCTTGGCGTTGGGAGCTGTAGAATGTATTCATTTCTTGTCATATATCCTCGCGTATTCATGTTGGTGACAGTAGTTACTCTTCAGTTCTGCCATACAGGGAAGTGGGTCTATACACTGAGAGAAGAGAGTGGCTGGTGGTGAGGATGTAACATGGAGTAAGAGAAACATTAAGGTGCTGGGTTACTCTCTCTCTCTTTTTTTTTTCCCAATTTGACAATCTGGAGTCAACTGAGAAGAGAGAACAATTCAAGAACTGCCTCGATTAGATTAATCTTTGGGCATGTCTATGGAACATTTTCTTGATTAATGACTGTTGTGGGAGGGCCCACCATTGTGGGCAAGTTCATCAGTAGTCATGTGTAAAAAGAATAGCCTTTTAGGCTGTAAGAAATAGTAATGGAGCAAGCCATGAGGAGTGTGGCGGTTTGAATAAGAAAGGCTCCCACAGTCATATATTTGAATATTTAGTTAACAGGGAGTGACAGTATTTTCAAGGATTAGAAGGATTAAGAGGTGGGCCTCATTCCAGGAAGTTGGGGTGTCGACAAGGGTGGGGTTTGAGTTTTCAAGAGCCCCAAGCGTTCCCAGAGTTTCTCTCTCTCTCTCTGTCTTTCTCTCTCTCTCTGTCTCTCTTTCTCTCTCTGTCTCTCTCTCTGTCTCTCTGTCTCTCTGTTTCTCTATCTCTCTGTGTCTCTCTCTGTCTCTGTCTCTCTCCCTCCCTCTTTCCCTCCCTCTCTCTCTCTGTCTCTCTCTCTCCCACCCTCCCTCTCTCTCTCTTTCTCTCTCTCTGTCTCTCTCTGTCTGTCTCTGTCTCTCTCTCTGTCTCTCTCTCTGTCTCTGTCTCTCTGTCTCTGTCTCTCTCTGTCTCTCTGTCCCTCTGTCTCTCTCTCCTTATAGAGCAGTAGATCTCTATTGCTCCAGTGTTATGCTCCCTGCCATGATGATGGACCAGACGTCTGAAACTGTAAGTTATCCTCCAATTACATGCTTTCATTATAGTAGTTCCTTGACCATGGTGTCTCTTCACAACAACAGAACCATGACTGAGACAGGGAGCAGGCCAACAAGCAGAGCTCCTTGTTACCGCTTCAAGCTCCTGCTCTGGTTTCCCTCAGTGATGTTCTGTAACCTGTAAGACAAATAACCCTTTCCTACCCAAGTTAGTTTTGATCATGGCATTCATCCCGAGGAGAAGGAAGCAAACTAGAACGTCACAGGTCAGTACATGAGCAAGTCTTACCTTTAAATTAAAACAAAGTGTCTATACGTTTCTATTTGTGGTTATGAGGTAAGAGTCTGTGGCTCTACTAGACTCACTGTTTCTATAAGAAATTGTCTTACTTAGGGTTCCTATTGTTGTAAGGAAACACGGTGACCAAAGAGCAAGTTAGGGAGGAAAAGGTTTATTCAGCTTACACTTCTACATTGCTGCTCATCACCAAAGGACGTTGGGACAGGAACTCAAACAGGACAGGATCCTGGAGGCAGGAACTGACGCAGAGGCTATGGAGGGGCACTGCTTACCGTCTTGCTCCTCATGTCTTGCTTAGCTTGCTTTCTTATAGAACCCAGGACCACCAGCCTAGGAATGGTGCCGCTCACAGTGGGCCGGGCCCTCCCCCACCAATCACTAAGAAAATGCCCTACAGCTGGATCTTCTGGACGCATGTTCTCAACTGAGGGGCCCTCTTCTCTGATGACTCTAGCTTGTGTCAAGTTGGCATAAAATCAGGGTGGTGGTTACAATGTGATTGTCCCATGGGAAGTGTGGCACAAGTAGGAGGTGTGTCCTTGTGGGAGTAGGTGTGGTGTTGTTGGAGGAAGTATATCACTGTGGGGGTGATATGCTTCTTCTCCAACACCATGTCTGCCTAGACGCTTCCATGATTCCTGCCTTGATGAAAATAGACTGAACTTCTGAACCTGAAAGCCTGCACCAATTAAATGTTTTCCCTTGGGGTTGGGGATTTAGCTCAGTGGTAGAGTGCTTGCCTAGGAAGCGCAAGGCCCTGGGTTCGGTCCCCAGCTCTGAAAAAAAAAGAACCCCCCCCAAAAATGTTGTCCCTTATAAGTTGCCTAGATCATGGTGTCTTTTCGCAGCAATGAAACCGTCAGACAATTAGCCAGTATAAAAACTCCGAAATAGCAGAATTAATCAACGATAGAAAGTATATCCAAGTCCTGCCGTGAGAAACTTATTCGTGAGAGAAGAAACAGCAATGAATGTGTCCAAGATAAGGTTGTCTCCAAAGTAACTCTTGGAGTGTAGATGTGGCTCTGAGAGACCCCATGGAATGCACAGTGGCTTCTCAGGAGGAGAGAGCTACATGGTCAGGAGCCGAAAAGCATTTTAATGTCATGGCAAATGGCATAGGAAAGAGCTCAGCAACTCTGCATTGGAGGCACCATCAAGAGTTTTCTGAGGATAAGCTTACATGTGAGTAAAAGACGGGAACTTCCTGGGGCTAGATACGGAAACAGGGCCCACAGGTGTGTAGGAAGCCATCCAGTCCAAGGAGACCCAGGCTGGACAAGCCAGTGCAGGAGCTCTTTGTGGTCATCTAGGGGCATGAGAAGAGACCTCAAAAAATATTACAGGATGCAACAGAGTCTAACGTGCTCAGGGAAGCTAAACACAGGATCCAGGTAACACCTGACAGAAGCTCACCGCATCCTCATGTTGTTTTTTAAGTTACTTTTTACTGATCATACAAAATATGATACTTTCAGGAATCGATAGATATAAAGTGAGTTTGGCATTCACTACTCTTGAGTTATCCTCGTCAAAATGTCCTCCGGGGAAGCCTCCACCTCACATCCACCTTCTGTAGTGATGTCTTGGCTGTTCTTTAAGGAACCAAAGAGACTAATATGGATGCGGCCCAAGTTCAGCTCATTCTAGACCCTTTCTGTTCTTCCTGGTCTCCTGCTTTACTTTTTGAGAACTCCATCTTGGAATTCCTGCATCCCTCAGTGTCCTCTACTCCCTCAAGTGTTCTTTAGTCTTTCTTCCACATCACCATCATTTTAATCTTTCTTACCCTTATCCTCATCTCTTCTGTGCATGTGAAGTTTGGATTTAATTGAAAAGATGACTTTAGGGGCCTGGAGATATGACCAATGGATCAAGAGCTCGTCTGCTTTGAAAGAGGACGTGGATTTGTTCTTTGAGCTCATGTCCAATGGCTCCCAACCATCTTTAATTCCAGCTCCAGGGGACCTGACTATTCTTGTCTCTGTGGTCTCCTGTGTTCATGCCCTGCCCCCACCCACATAATTAAAAATAATACATCTACAGATGAGAAACAGGTTTCATTAGGTTTCGTTAGTCAAACAATCCCTGACCTTCTCTGATTCTCAGTCTGCTTGCATCAGTTTATTGGGTTTGCCCTTGAGTTCCAAGATCACCTCCCTGTTACCTGCCCCTCTTTCCCCAACAGTCTGTTTTTCCCTCAAACTTCACCTCAGAGAGTCTATCTGTTTCTGGCCCCTCTCCAATGCTTCCTAAACATCCATCTTTTTTTCCCCCGTGTGATCCCTGCTCCTCTAAGCCTCATCTCCAGTTCTTTTCTCTCCCTAAAGACCAGACCAGCTCAGTCCTGTTTGTTTTAGTCTATGTGACATCAGACTTACTGTTCACAACCTTGACCTTTCCGCCTTCCTCTCCATGTTCCATCCACCACAGCCCGTCTCCTCCACTAAAGTGTTCACACACAACACGTCACATCGCACATTTTAATTTTTAGAGCAAAAACAAATTCCACTGGAAAAGATACTGGGGTTGTCAAAGGCCCTTGTTTATCTAAAACACATAAAAACATTTCCCCCCAATCCTATAAATTCCCCATCTATGTCCCCCACACTTTGTGAATTTCACCTTAACAGATCTTTTCCAACAGATTATAGACGTAGATGTGGATGTCACCAACAAACTTGATGAAGTACATGGAAGGCTTGGCTAGAACTTGGTAAATGACTTTGCCGATCTTTTTAGACCCGTAACTTCTGGTGAACTGCACACATTGACCTGTTAAGATGTCGCTGTCAACGTCTGACTTCACCTCTGCTGGAGGAGTCTCTGGAATGATAGGGAGGTTACCTTCTGTGTAATCATCCAGGAGCTGGTAGAGGTATAGGACTGGATCTTTCTCGTAGGTGATGTAAAACCAGTACTTCATGATCGGCACCTGGGCTAGGACCACCCCCCTCCAGTTGACCTTAGAGCCAGGTTTGTCCTCAAATTTATGCTCCACAGCTCGGCCAACCATGGCACTTGCGAGATGGGCGTCTTTCACTTGAGGAAACACTACTTTGTGAGGAAGAACTTAAGCTTTAAATTCCTCTCATCGCTTTGAGATACCATAAAATTTATTGATATTTTCCTTCCCACAGGTGGCTCTTGCCATTTCGAGCTTGATACTGGTGACAGGATATGCCAATCAGGTTTGTGTCTGTACCTCATTAATCACTCGGAATTCACGTCATTCAGTGAGGCTACCGTGGGGAAGGAGGTAGTTAGAGATCTTACGGGTACACGACGTGAGAAGAATAATGCCCACCCCCACTACAGATATCCAAATATTCACCCTCATCTCTGGTTTGAATGTGTTCGCCCAAAAGGAATTTTCTAAAGATAAATTCCCAGTGGGAATGTACTTGTGAAGAATTGATTAGGTCAAGAGAAATGCTACCTACAAATAAAGATCCATTAATGATGCTATTGTGGAAAAAGGTTCAATTATGAAAGGAAGTTTGGCTCCCTCTCATGTCTTCCTAACCCATTGGATCCCTTCTGTGGTGACACATCCCACAAGAACTCCTTCCTCTGCCGATGGATGGTCTCTTCCTCTTGGATTTACAGGCTTCTGAATCAGAATCATACAGAATCAGTGTCATTACAGACTAGCCAATCGGTGCCATTCTGTTTGTCCATACAAGCGAGGACATGCCTCAGTATTGTGACCAACTGGGTCATAGATAGAATGGATAAAGATTAGCAATGAATAAAAGTATTATGAGCTTTCTCTTATAAAAATTGCATTACGATATGAGAAAAAAGAAAGATGAATGCATAAATAATTGTGTTGGAGTTGATTGTATGCAAATAATTGAAGAATCTATCTTAGAAATAAGGTCATGGAGATTATCCTAAGGAAGTGACAGCTCAGTTAAATTAGATTTAAAATAATTGAACTATATTTCGGGCAATATTACTATAATTATAAGGTCAATAAAAGGAAAAGAGCTTGACATATGCAAAAAGTAAATGTGAAAGTAGTGTGTATAGATTAAGTGATAGAAGAGAGGAACAAATAATGCTGACGCTTACATATCACATATGGGCTTACAGAAACAATATGAAAGATATAAATTTTTATTTATGGAAAATGTCTAGCAAATCATTGTATAGATTTAAATAAGTTTGTTTAACTCTCTATGTACATACTAAGGGACTCTGGTTACTTATGTATTATGAAATGATACACAGAATGATTTGAAGGATGTTTTTGAAGTCAATCTGGAAGTAGTGTCAGTGATAAAGAAAAATATTCATATCAGACAGCTATGTTGGAAATTTATGTGTTTGGTAGTCGACTGATTATGGGGAGGGCCGGAAGAAAAAACACAATGTCTTGTTTTGCGCAAATGAAAATATGTTGGAGTTATTTACTGTGATGTGGAATATTTCATGATAAGTGTATTTAGGAGAATTTTAAAGGAATATATTTTAGATCGATTTACTTGAAGATGCTTGAGAGAAACTCTAACTCACTAGAAATTCCTATTTACTGTTCAACGTTTGGTGATATTATCCATTACTCAGACCATGAATTAATAGCTGTTATTTAACAAAAAATTACTTTAATAGATGTATTTTTTCACATTATATCTGGTAGTTCTTATTTCATTAGGAGCAAACCTATGCTTACATTACATGCTTGTTTAGTACATGCGGACAAATAATTTGCCGATTTACTTACTCTAAATATTTTGGATTGCAATTAGCATTTAATCCAACTTTATGGGAGCTGACACAGCTGTTTGATTAGAATATAATAGTTCATGAATTTAAATTTCACAGAAAGAAGTGATTTGCTCATATTTTGTAAAGTTACAAACTCTAGAAGTGTAAAAATATATAATAAATATCTAGCTCTTCTACGTTTTCTCTTTAGTATTTTAGCGTGTTATGATATTCATGCAAAAATTCCTTACCCAGATGATTTTAACTGTAATATCCAGTACTATTAAACATATGCACAGCATTTTACAACTATGAATGATATTTGCTTTCAGAAAATTTTCATCAAATGAGCCAGAAATTCTTCATGACTTCAACACAACATGGCCTTTGGGAACAGAATAAACCACAAACAAGGAAATGGAGAAAGTGATTGACTCACACAAAATTCTTGGTTTTAAATTTAATAATCATGCTAGTTATGGGATAGAGCTTTGAAAATAGAGTCAATGACAGGATGAAAAACTCTGACGAAGAGTATTTAAATTGAATTTTTACTAAATAAAAGAAAACAGTTGATCTGAAGGTAAGCAACATTTAACAAAATGACGTTGTTCTTCTGCCACTATTTATTCAATGCTTTGCTTTTTGTTCCTATATATGTTCCAGAAACATTTCAATGATTCTTGTTATTCTTAAATAAATGAACATGCAGTCCAGCTTATTTAATATTCCACATTATCTTAATGTTCTTCTGTATCTTTAGATATTAAAATTATAGAGAATTATTTTGACTAGAATAAAATTTTATTGTTTCTTTATCATATGAGAGAAGCAATTATTACAGAGAATGGATACCTGATATTTTCTAAATAATCTCAATAGAGTTTTAAACCACATATATTAGATCAATCATTCATATCTTCTCCAAATGAAACTCATTAAATGTTACTATTTATATAGTATGTAGAGGGAGTGATATATAGAAATAAAAACATCACCTATGCAGCCACTATCATCTATTATCCCCATGATGAAAGCTATACTAAGATGTGAAGATGGTACAGACACACTGCAGGAAAGATCAGCATCATTCAAATGAAGATTGAGCTGGAAAGTGATTTGAACTAAGTATAGTTAAGAATAATGTAAATAAGTTTAATGTTATGAGAACTAGTTCACCTGTTATGGTTGCCTTATCCCTTCTTAACTTGGGCAGTAACAATTTCTGCTCTGCTGTAATGAGACAGTCTCCACCTTCTCAGCCCTCACATATTTCAGTTTGTCACTTGGTCCTCAGGACATCCATATACCTGGCGATGAATTTTTCTTCTTGGAAATCTGAAATGTTCATATTTCCTTAATTTGGAGAGAGGGTTAAAAGCAAATGGGAATTGAGTGACATACCATAACACTTCTGTATTATTATCAAAATGGGTTTTTTTCGGGGATGGGATACTTGAGGTGAGAAGAAAGCAAAGGTGCTGCTTTATTTGAAATACGTTCTTACCTCATTCTGTGCCCCTGTAAAGGGCCCAGCCTTATCTGTCAGGCCTGGCCATGTGTCTGTCACTACTCCACTGCCTTTCTCATGCAGTTCATAATGCTAGATCCTGGTTCCCACTCTAGGTTTCATCTTGACCAGATTCAGCTCATTTCCCTGTGATCCTGCTCTGAAACATACGCAAGTTTTTTTTTTTCTTTTTTTTTCATTTTCAAACTTTTAAAGGTTTATGGTAAATTTTGTTTAACCTGTTTTATGAAAGCCTTAGAGGAAAATTATTCATGGATGTCTGTTTTGATTGAACGAGAAAATAATGAAAAAAAACTTTTTAATTTTACAAGACATTTTCATTTCTAAGTATTTCTCTTACATAAACCCACCATGCTAGTTTATCTCCATGTCTTGCCCTGAGTTCTTTCTTCCCATTGCTACTTGAATACTGCCTCTTAGGACTTACTGCAGAACCGTAAATGCTGGTATACAGGAGGAAGGAGTTGATTCTTCTACACTTTTCTAACACTTTTTTAGATGTATCTTCCTACACTCTTGAGCTATTTGAATTAATTTGGATCACTGAACTCAATAGTATAGTACTATAGTGCTTGGGCCTTGAAAATATCTGTTATTATTGCCTTGTCATACTTTTACAGCTCAGGGTTGGACCTAGTTACATTTTGGAACTTTAGTCCAAGATGTTTGTGAACTTGGAAAAAACCTAGAAAGCAGCTATCAATACTTTCTAATGGTATTTTAATACATGAGGGCTATAAAAACCTTTAATAAATCATGGAAAAGCAGTCGGAGATTCCTTTTTCTGTAAAGTACTTGAAAAACATGAAAGGAAGAAAGACCATGTCCCACTCACTTTTGTCTTCACATAGGGTGCTCAAATGTGACTTTAGTTTTGGTGCCTTTTCTGGTTAGAATGTAAAGTTGTTTGTGGTAGTTTGTGTTAATGGTTTGCTCTATTAATATACACTTTTGTTATTGTTTTTGTTTTTTGTCTTCATCATTCCCATTAGGGCCATGGTTCCCCACTTTTTATAGATAAAAGGTGGATTCAGTCCAGCTACTATTGTCCTGGGGAAAAACCCAAAATTTTGGCAACAAATGTTCAGAATTATATATTTGACCACGGTTTTAAATTCTTCCTTGCCATCACTTTCTTGTAGAAACATAATTGTTTACTACCCCTTCAATTAATTGTACTGACCACCCTATAATCCCATTATGCATCTGTGTGTAGGGGGAAAGGGATTCTTTAAATTTTCTGTGGTATGTGGTTTTATTCTTCCATAAATTATTTCACACCACCACATGAGCACAGCACACTACCTGGAATTATTGCATGCTGAGTCATTGGGGAAGGCTAGTGTGAAATTCATTACTGTTCTTTGTTTCAGAGATTCTTATTTTTAATAAGTAATCCATCCTATTGGAATAGCTAAATAACTCTTTTATTCTCCTTCCTATATGAGTGCTGCTGTGAATAAATTGCATTTTATATTGATAAACAATAACAAATACCCATAAAGGCACAAACATACATAAAAGGGGAAAAGTATTCACAAAGAAAAAATGCATTTAAAATGGAGAAAAAAATATAAGCAAAATGAGATCAAAAGTTATAGTCAGAAATTATGAAATTAAAAATTTCATTATAAAATTACAAAATTTTAAGGTTAGATAATACAAATATATATTCAAACAAAGAGGAAAATATTAAATTCAGTGTATGCACAAAGAGTTAACTCAAAATGTAGTATATAAACCACGATTGGAATGGAGAAATCACTCTCTCTACTATAGAGGCAAAAATGGACGAACTACCAGTGGGTTTAACACAGTCTTTACTGAATAGTGACAAAATATCAAGAAAGATGATGTTTTAAAAATACCATATAAATAAATCATCGATAATTTAAACAAATCCAAAAAATAATAAAATATAGAAGAGCAGCCCTAGTCTATGGTGATCTGATAGGATGCATAGGATTATTTCAATATTCTGGTATCAATTGAGGCATGTTATGTGAATTAGTATATGGTCAAATTGGGAGAAGTTACAATGAGGTGCATAGGAAAAGGTATATTCTTCTGATTTAGGATGAAATGTTACCTAAATATCTGTTAAATCCATTTGGATTTTTTAAGTTATTAAGATAACTTCTGTTATTTTAACCATATCTGTTTAGTTTCAGTTTCCATAAATTGTCCGTTGATGAGAGTGCAGAATTGAAGTCTCCAACAATTTATTGTGTGTGGTGAAAATATGTGCTTTGGGCTATAGTTATGTTTCTTTTGTGAATTTAGGTGTCCTTGCATTTAAACATAGTTGTTCAGAATTGAACGTTCATCTTAGTATTATTTTTCTTTGACAAGTATGGTTCCCTTCCTTATCATTTTTGATTACTTTTTGTTGAAGTCAATGTTGTTCAATATTAGAAAGGGGCTACTCCTTGTTTCTTGGGAACATTTGTTTAGAATTTTTCTCCATCCTTTTACCCTGAGATACTCTGTCTTTGTCTCTAAGGTGTATTTACAGTATGCAGCAAAATCTTGGATCCTCTTTATGTTTTCAGTCTCTTAGTTTATGTCTTTTTATTTGGGGAATTCTGTCCATTGGTGATAAGAGATATTAAATGAAATGGACTGTTGATTCCTGTTATTTTTGTTGTTAGAAATGTAATTACAGAAATGCCATCTGGAACCCTGGTGCACGGAGGCTCCCGGAAAAAGCGGCGCAGATCTTCCTGGTTGCTCCCACTGCTGAGAGCTCATAGCCAGCACCCCACCAGCAAACTTGAGCCTCGGGACCACAGGTAAAACCAACTTTTCTGCTGCAATAGACCTGCCTGTGGAACTCAAGACACACAGAGGCCAAGTTCCTCTATGACCAGACACTTCCAGTGTTTACCGGGAATCCCAAACCCGCGGATCCTGGTCCGCAACAGTTCTCTGCTCCCAAACCCCTTGGGAGAGAGACCTCACTACCTGGTAAGGTGGGCACTCCTGTGGCTGCAGAGCGGAAGAGACCACCAACACTGCCCACCATTTCCCACATCCCTGGCCAAAGAGGAAACTGTATACATCCTCTGGGTTCCTGTGGGGAAGGGCCCAGGAGCAGCAGGACCCCTGCCTGAGACACCGCCGGAACCTGAAGGCACAGACCAGATAAACAGTTTTCTGCACCCAAATCCCGTGGGAGGGAGAGCTAAACCTACAGAGAGGCAGACACGCCTGGGAAACAAAAAAAAAACTGCACTTTGCACACATCTCTGACGCCAGAGGAAAGCACCAAACGCCATCTGGAACCCTGGTGAATGGAGGCTCCTGGAAATGGCAGCGCAGATCTTCCTGGTTGCTGCCGCCGCTGAGAGCTCGTAGGCAGCACCCCATGAGCAAACTTGAGCCTCAGGACCACAGGTATGTCCAAATTTTCCGCTGCAAGTGACCTGCCTGGTGAATATCAGACACAGTCCACAGGAACAGCTGAAGGCCTGTAGATAGAAAAAAACTAAACACCTGAAAGCAGAACACTCTGTCCCCATATCTGGCTGAAAGAAAACAGGAAAACAGGTCTACAGCACTCCTGACACACAGGCTTATATGACAGTCTAGCCACTGTCAGGAATAGCATAACAAAGTAACACTAGAGATAATCTGATGGCGAGAGGCAAGCGCAGGAACCCAAGCAACAGAAACCAAGACTACATGGCATCATCGGAGCCCAATTCTCCCACCAAAGCAAACACGGTATATCCAAACACACCAGAAAAGCAAGATCTAGTTTCAAAATCATATTTGATCAGGATGCTAGAGGACTTCAAGAAAGACGTGAAGAAATTCCTTAGAGAACAAGTAGAAGCCTACAGAGAGGAATCACAAAAATCTCTGAAAGAATTCCAGGAAATCATAAACAAACAAATAGAAGCCCATAGAGAGGAGTCACAAAAATCCCTGAAAGAATTACAGGAACTCATAAATAAATAAATAGAAGCCCATAGAGAGGAGTCACAAAAATCCCTAAAAGAATTCCAGGAAAACACAATCAAACAGTTAAAGGAATAAAAAATGGAAATAGAAGCAATCAAGAAAGAACACATGGAAACAACACTGGTTATAGAAAACCAAAAGAAGAGACAAGGAGCTATAGATACGAGCTTCACCAACAGTAAACAAGAAATGGAAGAGAGAATCTCAGGAGCAGAAGTTTCCATAGAAATCATTGACTCAACTGTCAATGATAATGTAAAATAGAAAAAGCTACTGGTCCAAAACATACAGGAAATCCAGGACTCAATGAGATGATCAAACTTAAGGATAATAGGTAGAGAAGAGAGTGAAGACTCCCAGCTCAAAGGACCAGTAAATATCTTCAATAAAATCATAGAAGAAAACTTCCCTAACCTAAAAAAAGAGATACCCATAGGCCTACAAGAAGCCTACAGAACTCCAAATAGATTGGACCAGAAAAGAAACACCTCCCGTCACATAATAGTCAAAACACCAAACGCACAAAATAAAGAAAGAATATTAAAAGCAGTAAGGGAAAAAGGTCAAGTAACGTATAAAGGCAGACCTATCAGAATTACACCAGACTTTTCGCCAGAAACTATGAAGGCCAGAAGATCCTGGACTGATGTCATACAGACCCAAAGAAAACACAAATGCCACCCCAGGTTACTGTTTCCTGCAAAACTCTCAATTAACATAGATGGAGAAAGCAAGATATTCCATGACAAAACCAAATTTACACAATATCTTTCAACAAATCCAGCACTACAAAGGTAATAAATGGTAAAGCTGAAAATAAGGAGGCAAGCTATACCCTAGAAGCAACAAGAAACTAATCGTCTTGGCAACAAAACAAAGAGAAGAAAAGCACACAAACATAACCTCACATCCAAATATGAATATAATAGGAAGCAATAATCACTATTCCTTAATATCTCTCAACATCAATGGCCTAAACTCCCCAATAAAAAGACATTGATTAACAAACTGGATACGCAACGAGGACCCTGCATTCTGCTGCCTACAGGAAACACACCTCAGAGACAAAGACAGACACTACCTCAGAATGAAAAGCTGGAAAACAACTTTCCAAGCAAATGGTCAGAAGTAGCAAGCAGGAGCAGCCATTCTAATATCAAATAAAATCAATTTTCAACTAAAATTCATCAAAAATATAAGGAAGGACTCTTCATATTCATCAAAGGAAAAATCCACCAAGATGAACTCTCAATCCTACATATCTATGCCTCAAATACAAGGGCACCTACATATGTAAAAGAAAACTTACTAAAGCTCAAAACACACATTTCACCTCACACAATAATAGTAGGAGACTTCAACACCTCACTCTCATCAATGGACAGATCATGGAAACAGAAATTAAACAGAGACATAGAGACTAAGAGAAGTCATGAGCCAAATGGACTTAACAGATATTTATAGAACATTCTACCCTAAAGCAGAAGGATATACCTTCTTCTCAGCTCCTCATGGTACTTTCTAAAAAATTGACCACATACTTGGTCAAAAAACGGGCCTCAACAGGTACAAAAAGATAGAAATGCGTGCTATCGGACCACCACGGCCTAAAACGGGTCTTCAATAACAATCAAGGAAGAATGTCCACATATACTTGGAAATTGAACAATGCTCTACTCAATGATAACCTGGTCAAGGAAGAAATAAAGAAAGAAATTAAAAACTTTTTAGAATTTAATGAAAATGAAGGTACAACATACCCAAACTTATGGGACACAATGAAAGCTGTGCTAAGAGGAAAACTCATAGTGCAGAGTGCCTGCAGAAAGTAACAGGAAAGAGCATATGTCAGCAGCTTGACAGCACACCTAAAATCTCTAGAACAAAAGAAGCAAATACATGCAGGAGGAATAGAAAGCAGGAAATAATCAATCTCAGAGGTGAAATCAACCAAGTAGAAACAAAAAGGACCATAGAAAGAATCAACAGAACCAAAAGTTGGTTCTTTGAGAAAATCAACAGGATTGGTAAACCCTTAGCCAGACTAATGAGAGGACACAGAGAGTGTATCCAAATCAACAAAATAGAAATGAAAAGGGAGACATAACTACAGATTCAGAGGAAATTGAAAAAATCATCAGATCTTACTATAAAAGCCTATATTCAGCAAAACTTGAATATCTGCAGGAAATGTACAATTTCATAGACAGATACCAGGTACCGTAGTTAAATCAGGAACAGATAAACCAGTTAAACAAGCCCATAATTCCTAAGGATATAGAAGCAGCCATTAAAGGTCTCCCAACCAAAAAGTACCTCGGTGTGACAATAACCAAGCAAGTAAAAGATTTGTACAATAAGAACTTCAAGACTCTGAAGAAAGAATTTGAAGAAGTCCTATGAAGATGGAAAGATCTCCATGATCATAGATTGGCAGGAATAATATAGTAAAATGGCCATTTTACCAAAAGCAATCTACATATTCAATGCAATCCCCATCAAAATACCAATCCAATTCTTCAAAGAGTTAGAGAGAACAATTTGCAAATTCATCTGGAAAAACAAAAAACCCAGGATAGCTAACCCTATCCTCAACAACAAAAGGACTTCAGCGGGAATCACTATCCCTGAACTCAAGCAGTATTACAGAGCAATAGTGATAAAAACTGCATGGTATTGGTACAGAGACAGACAGATAGACCAATGGAACAGAATTGAAGACCCAGAAATGAACCTACACACCTATGGGCACTTGATTTTTGACAAAGGAGCCAAAACCATCACATGGAAAAAAGACAGCATTTTCAGCAAATGGTGCTGGTTCAACTGGAGGGCAACATGTAGAAGAATGCAGATCGATCCATGCTTAACTCCCTGTACAAAGCTTAAGTCCGAGTAGATCAAGGACCTCCACATCAAACCAGATACACTCAAACCAATAGAAGAAAAACTAGGGAAGCATCTGGAACACATGGGCACTGGAAAAAATTTCCTGAACAAAACACCAATGGCTTACGCTCTAAGATCAAGGGTCAACATATGTGATCTCATAAAACTGCAAAGCTTCTGTAAGGAAAAGGACACTGTGGTTAGGTCAAAACGGCAACCAAGAGATTGGGAAAAGACCTTTACCAATCCTACAACAGATAGAGGCCTTATATCCAAAATATACAAAGAACTCAAGATGTTAGACCGCAGGGAGACAAATAACGCTATTAAAAATTGGGGTTCAGAGCTAAACAAAGAATTCAGAGCTGAGGAATGCTGAATGGCTAAGAAACATCTAAAGAAATGTTCAGCATCTTTAGTCATAAGGTAAATGCAAATCAAAATAACCCTGAGATTTCACCTCACAGCAGTGAGAATGGCTATGATCAAAAACTCAGGTGACAGCAGATGCTGGCGAGGATGTGGAGAAAGAGGAACACTCCTCCATGGTTGGTGGGATTGTAGACTGATACAACCATTCTGGAAATCAGTCAGGAGGTTCCTCAGAAAATTTAACATTGAACTGCCTGAGGATCCAGCTAAACCTCGCTTGGGTATATACCCAAAAGATGCCCCAAAATATAAAAAAAGGTATGTGCTCCACTATGTTCATGGCAGCCTTTTTTATAATAGCCAGAAGCTGGAAAGAACCCAGATGCCCTTCAACAGAGGAATGGATACAGAAAATGTGGTACATCTACACAATGGAATATTACTCAGCTATCAAAAACAATGACTTTATGAAATTTGTAGGAAAATGGTTGGAACTTGAAAATATCATCCTGAGTGAGGTAACCAAATCACAGAAAAACACACATGGTATGCACTCATTGATAAGTAGCTATTAGCCCAAATGCTTGAATTACCCTAGATACCTAGAACAAATGAAACTCAAGACGGATGATCAAAATGTGAATGCTTCACTCCTTCTCTAAAAGGGGAACAATAATACCCTTGGCAGGGATTAGAGAGGCAAAGATTAAAACAGACGCAGAAGGAATACACATTCAGAGCCTGCCCCCCATGTGGCCCATGCATATACACCCATCTAATTAGACAAGATGGATGAAGCAAAGAAGTGCAGGCCAAAAGGAGCCGGTTGTAGATCTCTCCTGAGAGACACAGCCAGAATATAGCAAACACAGAGGCGTATGCCAGCAGCAAACCACTGAATTGAGAATTGGACCCCCGTTGAAGGAATCAGAGAAAGAAGTGGAAGAGCTTGAAGGGGCTCGAGACCCCATATGAACAACAATGCCAAGCAACCAGAGTTTCCAGGGACTAAGCCACTACCTAAAGACTATGCATGGACTGACCGTGGACTCTGACCTCATAGGTAGCAATGAATATCCTAGTAAGAGCACCAGTGGGAGGGAAGCCCTGGGTCCTGCTAAGACTGAACCCCCCAGTGAAATAGATTGTTGGGGGGAGGGCGACAAGGTGGGGAGGATGGGTGGGGAACACCCATAAAGAAGGGGAGGGGGAGGGTGATGTTTGCCCGGACACCGGGAAAGGGAATAACACTCGAAATGTATATAAGAAATACCCAAGTAAAAAAAAAAAGCTAAAAAAAAAAAAAAGAAATGTAATTACAATTGTGTGGCTATCATCTTTTGGGTTTGTTGAAAGAATAATTCCCTACTTTTTGCTAAGGTGTAGTTTCCCTCCTTCTGTTGGATGTTTCCATCTACTGTCATTTATAGGGTAGGATTTGTGGAAAGATATTTAGTACATTTGGCTTTGTAATGGAATGCCTCGTTTCCTCAATACATGGTAATTGAAAATTTCACCAGATATCCTAACCTGCAGATCAAGAAATGAATGCACACACCCATGGTCACTTTGTGTTTGACAAAGGTGCTAAAAATTATGGTTCAACTGGATGTCAGCACACAGAAAAATCAATTATGTAAATAAACTCCCGGGAGGTGGGGTAAATGATCATCCTTTTAGATGCAGATAAAAAATTTAAAAAGTAAGTATTTCTTCATGTTAGAAGTCTTGGAAAATATTAGGAATTCAAATCCCATACTTAAATACAGTAAAAGCAATATTACAAAAAAAAAAAAAGTTGCCAACATCAAACTTACTGGTGAGAAACTTGAAGCAATACCACAAAAATCAAGAACTAGAAAAGTTTGACTAATCTCTACTTACCCCATCAATATAGTACTGGAAGTCTTATCCACAAAAATCAGACAAAAACTCGAGGGAAAATGGAAAAATTTAGAAAGCAAGAATTTAAAATATCGTGATTTTAGATGATGTGATTGTATATTTTAGTGACCCCATAAATTCCCAGGGTACTCCTTCAGCTGATAAACAACTTCAGCAAAGTGGCTGGATGTAAACTTAAATCAAACAAATCAGAGCATTCTAATTCAATGATAAACAGTTTGAGGAGAAATTAAGGAAATGACAGCCTTCAAAATAGTCACAATTAATAAAAAAATATTTCAGGTTGACTCTAAACAAGCAAGTGAAAGTTCTGTATGACAGGAACTTCAAGTCTCTGAAGAAAAATATTGTAGAAGATCTCCGAAGATAGAATAATTTCCCATTCTCATGCATGTGCAGGGTTAATATTGTAAAAATTGTCATCTTGCCAAAAGCAATCAACAGATTCAAGGCAATCACCATCAAAATTCCAACTCAATTCTTCACAGAGTTAGAAAGAACAATTTCAAAATTCAGTTGGAATAACAAGAACCCCATGATAGAGAAAACGTTCATCAACAATATAAGAACTTCTGGGGCAATCACTATCGATGACTTCAAGCTGTATCACAGAACAATAATAATAAAAATTGAATGGGAATGGTAAAGAGACAGTCAGAAAGATCAATGGAATATAATTGAAGGACCAGAAATGAAGGCACACACCTATGGCCACTTGATATTTGACAATGAACCGAAACCATCCAATGGAAAAATAACATTTTCCACAAACGGTTCTCATTAAACTGGAGGTTAGCATGTAGAAGAATGGAAATCAATCAATTCTTATCGCCCTGTACAAAGCTCAAGTCGAAGTGGATCAAGTATGTCCACAAGAAACATATAATCTTAAACTAATAGAATAAAAAGTGGGGAAATTTACTGAACAGAACACCAATGGCTTTGCTCCAAGATCGAGAATTGACAAATGGGACTTCATAAAGCTTTTGTAACTCATAGGACACTGGAATTTGGAAAAAGGTAAAATCAATAGGGTAAGAAAAGATCTTTACCAATCTTCTGTCTGATAGAGGGCTAAAATCAATCTATACAAAGACTCAAGGGGTTAGACTCCAGAATATCAAATAGTCCTTTCAAAAATGGTGAATAGCACTAAACAAAGAATTCTCTACTGAGGAATATCAACATCCTTAGCCATCAGGTACATGAAAATCAACAAATTCTGAGGTTACACAACAGACCACTCAGAATGGCTAAGATAAGAAATTCACAGCAGATTCTGGCAAGGAGGTGGAGAAAGAGGAACTCTCCTCCATTGTTGGTCAGATTGCAAGCTGGTATAACCATCTGGAAATCAGTCTGGAATTTTCTCACAATGTTGTATATAGTACTACCTGAGGATACCACAATCCCATTTCTTTGATTTATACGCAAAAGATGCTCCAACATATAAGAAGGACACATGATGCTACAGGTTGAGAGCAACCTTTCTTTTTTATAATAGCCAGAAGCTGAAAATAAACCAGATGTCCCTCAACATAGTAATGGATAAATGAAATATAGTACATTTACACACCTGTGTTCTTCTAACCTATCAAAAACAATGTTTTCATTAAATTCTTAGGATAGAGTAGAAATTATCATTTTGTGTAAGGTAACCCAGTCACAAAAGACCACAAATTGTATATATTTATTGGAAGTTTGTATCAGCCCAAAAGTATGGAAAACATAAGAAAGAATTCACAGGCCACGTGAAGCCAGCAGGAAGAAGACCAAAATGCAGATGTTACAATCCTTCTTAGGAGGGATAAAAAATATTCATGGGAGGAAATTCAAGGATAAAGAGTCAAGCAGGGACTGAAGAAAGTGTCAACCAGAGACTGCCCCATGTGGGGATCGGTCCCATATGCAGTCACACAAACCAATCACTATTGCTGATGCCACCAAGTCCTTGTTGACAGGAGTCAGATATGGATGTCTCCTGAGAGACTCTGACAGAACCCTGCTGACACTCGTGAGGATGAATGAAACTAAACAATGGATTGAACAAGGGGGATTCAATGAAGTTATTAGAGAGTATACTTAATGAGCTGAAGGGGTTTGCAAAACCCCAGGAAGAACAACAATATCAACCAACCAGACCCACCAGAAATTCAAGGGATTAAAACACCCACTAGTGAGTACAGATTGAGGGACCCATGACTCCAGCCACATAGGTGGCAGAGGATTGCTTGTTCAAACATCATTGAAAGGAAAACCCCTTAATCCTGTAAAGGCTTGTATCCCCAATGTAGGGTAATTCCAGAGAATTGAGGTTGAAGTTGATTGGTGGGAATTGGAACATCCTCACAGAAGACGGGCAGGGCTGTTATGGGAGAAAAAGGAAAGGAAATAACATTTGAAATATAAATACATAAAATATTCAGGAAAAATTATTAAATAAAAGTGATATCTTATCTCATTAAATTAATAATACAGTAATTATCATTTGCCATTTCTGATATTGATCCAAATATTAGAGTTTGGTACTATTTTCCTTAGGTCTCTTTTGCTGTCTATATAATATTTCCCTTGTTGTTATGACTTATATAAATAAAAATGTATTTTACAATTTAAAGGAATATAGAATGAAAAATGTATTGACATAATTGGTGACTTCCCTTTTTTAAAAGTTGGACAACTCCTTGAAGAAACTTTCATGGATAATATCAAAATTTGTTTATAGGAGTTTTTTATTAAATTTTTTTGTTAATAGCCACAGACAGGAAATGATTCTTATATTTATGCATTATGGTATTTGATTTCAGAAAATCTCAATGATCTTAGATTTTATAATAATGTACAGAAGTCATTTATTCTTAAAATTTGTTCACAGAAGGAAGTCATCAATGAATACATATATACAATGTAGCACACATTTCTAATATAAATAGAGCAATTTATATATATATATATATAGGACCAAAGATGAACAATCATGTTGAAAAGGAAGACATAACATTGAGTGTACCTACATTTGAAGTTGAGATGATTCCTGCTTCCATGTATTTCTTTCTAGACACCTAATAAGATAAAATTAGTGTTGGAAAAAGCTAAAACTGCAAATAGAAGGCTTAATTTAGTATACATATCTAAACAGTGCTTTGAAAAAATATACATAATATATTTTAATATATATATATAAAGTATATTATATATATATATATATATATATATATATATATATATATATAAAGTATATACAAAAATTCTCAGTGCCCATAAATTATCATTATCACTAAAGCATTTTCCTGGTCATATTAGAGTTGAATTATCAAACACACACACACACACACACACACACACACACACACACACACAGTTACCTATAATTTAAACATATTAGCAAATAATATTCTTTCAGATAAAATTAATGAAAACGGATGAATTAAATATACAAAATAATGTTCTCCCAAAAGTATACTTTCTAGCATATAAAATATTGCCTTATGATAGGTGGTAAATCTATGCAAAGGAATACTACTCAGCTATCAAAAACAATGACTTTATGTATTTCATAGGGAAATGGAGGGAACTGGAAAATATCATCCTGAGTGAGGTAACACAACCACAGAAAAACACACATGTTATGCTCTCATTGATAAGTGGCTATTAGCCCAAATGCTTGAATTACCCTAGATGCCTAAAACAAATGAAACTCAAGATGGATGATCAAAATGTGAATGCTTCACTCCTTCTTTAAAAGGGGAACAAGAATACCCTTGGCAGGGAATTGGGAGGCAAAGATTAAAACAGAGACTGAAGGAACACCCATTCAGAGCCTGCCCCACATGCGTCTCATACATATACAGTGACCCAATTAGACAAGATGGATGAGCAGAGAAATTCAGACTGACAGGAAGCAGATGTAGATCTCTCCTGAGAGACACAACCAGAATACAGGAAATACAGAGGCGAATGCCAGCAGCAAACCACTGAACTGAGAACAGGACCCTCATTCAAGGAATCAGAGAAAGAACTGGAAGAGCTTGAAGGGGCTCGAGACCCCTTATGAACAACAATGCCAAGCAACCAGAGCTTCCAGGGACTAAGCCACTACCTAAAGACTATACATGGACTACCCTGGACTCTGACCTCATAGTTAGCAATGTATAGCCTAGTAAGAGCACCAGTGGAAGGGGAAGCCCTCGTTCCTATTAAGACTGAACCCCAGTGAACGTGATTGTTGGGGGGAGGGCGGTAATGGGCGGATGATGGGGGCGGGAACATGGCCCCCCAAAAAAAGAAAAAAAATACATTTACATGAAAATTCTATACTTACAATTAAACAGTAAATCTTCTAGATCTTTATAAAAAATTAATGAACAATAAATATACTTATTTATTTAATAAATAAAAAAAGAAAAAAGAAAAAAGAAATGTGGGGAATTGCATTCTTAACAGGAGTATGCAATTGTATCTAAAACAAATGTACTATTTAGATGCAGGAGAAATAAACCTGTTTTCTTATACAAACTGATAGCCTGTATATTATTCGTGTCGGACAGTTAATCCTTAGCGTTATTTATTTATTTATTTATTTATTTTTTGGAGCTGGGGACCGAACCCAGGGCCTTGCACTTGCAAGACAAGCGCTTTACCACTGAGCTAAATCCCCAACCCCTATGGTTAGCGTTATTATGGAGGAGTATTCATCGGTCTTTTTTATTTTGTTGTTGCCACATACTTTTTCCCTCTTCCGAAGAATTACTACAGGGTTATTTACCATTCCTGTCCTCTTGAGAATATCCCTTATTTTCAGAATGCGGTTTCCCATTTTTAGATTAAGATCGCTGAAGAGACATGGCTTCCTGGTGATTATGCTGAGTAAAGTTTCTCCTCTTCTGTTGATCTGATTGATACATTTCCTCAGTAATAAATTCTAGGCTAGTATCTGTATTCTTTGAAAACGTTTTGAAAGGTGATCCAAGCCCATTTATATTTTAGAATATCCATTGAAAATTCAGGTGTTAGTTCATGTGATCAGCTTTACGTGTGACTTAATCTTTTTCCTTCACAGTTTTTGTATTTTTATTTCTCTGTTCATTAGGCTTTGATGATGATAATTATGATGATGGTGACTTTATTTTTATTATTATTCATTATTATAATTATTATAATTATATTTATTATTATTTTATCATCACTTTTATTATATTAATTCTATTATTATTAATATTTACTGTTTTTATTATTGTTATTATTATTATTATGTGTCTACTTGATATTTTCTTTGATTCTAGTACTTTAACAGGTATCTCTTTGTTGTTTGGGAAATATTGTTCCCAGAAAGTCATATACAAATAGTTATTGTAGTTGACTTTATTCTCATGCTTCTTATACTGTTCTAAACTTATGAATCAGGGACGCTGCCTCAGTTGGTTTTGATTGGAAAATAGAGATATTGATAGCCAGTGTCTAGGCAGGACAGACAGAGCAGGAGTTTCAGGATGCTTGGACAAAGGTACAGAGTGGGAGGAGGCATGGAGATTCTCCAGGACAGACTTTCAGGACAGAGAAGCAGCTGACATAGAAGACCATGAGAATAAGCTGACCCAGGAGATCTGCCCAATGTTGTCCAGGGCAAGAAAGATGGGATACAGATTTTAGCAAATAATAACGTGGGAATATCAGTGGGGGATAGTTCAGCCACTTGGAGGTTAGGAAGTGGCCTTGCCATTGAGCTGTTAAAGGCACAGAAAAATATAAAGACTGTTTGTGTATGGCCTCCATCCATAAGCCCTCTATCCCTATCCTCATCTGCTGCCCTGTCCTCTTCAAAGGGTTGGTCTTGCCTGTGTTCTCAGTTGTGTTACTTTTCCTGGTCACTGGCTTTCATCTCTGGACACAGGTAGATACTGGAATGATCCCCTCCCTTACTCTTCCTATGTTCCTGTATACATTGGGCTGTAAGCAGCTTCCTCCAAGCACAGAAATGTGAGCAGAGGTAATGGTTTCCCCTAAATTATCAGAATTGTCCATGATTCTGGGAGTCCAGCTTTCTCCCCCACCGAATTTGGGTACAGAGAGTTATGGTACTATGTCATCTCTGGGGGCATCCAGAAACAGGAAGCTTGTATCTTCTTGAGAGTATCATTCTAATAAATGGAAATATCAGGATAGGCATTTTCAGTATATGAAATATATATTGAGGGCGTTATCATGGGGAGGTGGATTCAAATAGATACAAAATACACGTGAATAAGCGAGGTGTATTAAGATACATCCTGACTGGAATCTGTCGAGAAGAATGACAGAGTCTGTATTATATAAAATGGATTATGAAATTGAGTGGAAACATTCTTCTAATAAACATAATATAATTTTAAATTGAATCTTCTTCATCATTTATTTATATAACACATCTTCAATAGGCATCAAGAATTTCATCGATTATGATATATTAAGGATGCTAATAAAATAAAAAAAACTCATCTTCCATAAACAGGAATTCTAGATTTTTCTTTGCATCTTAACCAGAACCATGGATAATTCTGAGAACTTAGGGGAAACCATTATCTCTGCTCCCTGAATGTAAAGGTAGAGAAAGAACATAGAGTGTTGTCAAGCATGTGCTCACGGGTACTTACTTATAAAATGGGTCCAGGGTCTTTATTTTCAGTGAGCTGGGTGTTAGTTGTGGGTAATCTGAGTTTGAATTTTGTGATTTATTTTTGTGTTTGATAACTTATTTTACTATATCATTTTTCTTTTATAAAGATTTATATTTTATTCACTGAGTTTATTTAATTTACATTTAATTTAAGCATTTCTGCTGAGAAAAGACCTCTCAAAAGTAAATGAACTAAAGAAATGGATTTTGATATTATACTAATATACCAGATTACCGCAGACGACGTGGCTATTTGATTATAGGAGAGCACTAACTATGCTTCCTTTGGTATAGAATATGAAGATGAAACCAAAACACATGTTAAATAATTCAAATATGGTATTAGATATAATGGTTAATTTTGTAATTGGATGGATTCACTATCATTATAATTAGACCTGATATGATGTAGAGAATTACAAAGAGCTAATATGTGACTATTTCAATACAAAAACCTAATATACAGTGACTAATTTCATTTTCATTGATATTTTGGTTGGGTCACAAGCCTTTAACAGCTGAGGTATTTTTGTAGCCTCTTATGTGGAGATCTCATGCACAATATATATATATATATATATATATATATATATTATATATATATATATTTACTCTATAGTATGCATGAGAGTTCAGAAAGCACAGGTCTAATGTATTACTTCTAGGTATTACAAGAATAGAAAAACTACTGTACTAAAATAATTTTAATTAATTTGATAATTAAATTTTTATGTAAGTCAGAGTAAATACTAGGATGAGAGAGGCTTCTTTGTATCTTACTATGAAAATAAGTGATAAATAAAAAGAATAGAGGTAGTCAATTTTTTAAACGCTGTTTGACTTTTATTTCACTAGAGATTAGAATCTGCCTCACGATAATAGTATAGTCAAATCACCAGACAAAATTATACTGTATAAATGTAAGTATGTGAATGTTTGGTAAGTTTTTGTGTCCTCAATGAAATAATAGTAGAGAAATCACTATCATCCAAACAGCCAAAACCAAAGGGTCTCCATGATGTGCATCATAAATATAAATTAAAGAGAAATCAGTATGCCAAAACAGTGAGCATAAAATGATGTAGAGACATAGTCATCAACATAAGGAAGCTACATAATACTATCAGCACAGGTTGTGCTTGTTTGCTAAGCAGGGTATTTTAAAACACATATACAAGTGTAATGAGTAGAGCATAAAAATAGAAGAATGGGTAGCATTATAGCACTGTGGCTATAATGTACAAAATTAATTCCCACATAATCACTTTCGACTAAAATAGTCCAGGTAATAATTCTGAATTCATAGAAATGCTCTCAGATAGTATTAGGAAATATTAAATTTGGGGATTGCATAATGGTTCCCTGGCTAATGTGGTTGTATGCCAAGCTGAGCTTGAACAGCTGATATCAATCCCTTTGACCCACATGGCAGAAGCTAATAAGTCACTTCTGAAAATTGTCCTCTCAACTAACTAGAATACTGTATCATTTGACCACACAACTAATGAATAAACAAATGTAAGGGAAGAAGAAAAGTAATTGAGTAAATACTATCACTGTGGGGAAAGGAGAAGGGAGATGTGGGGGCAGTCACAGAGAGCATGGCATATCTCGTTATTTCATCTGCATCAATACATGAGACCTCTTGCAGAAATATGTTCACAATATACATTTTTCTTATGCTTGTTATTCTCTATAAATTGTTTATTTTAATCATCCCAGAAAAACTAAAAAACGAAAAGGTAAGGATATCATGGTTTTCTAGAAGTTATGATCTCTGCAAATTTCATAAATCACAAAAACTAGAATCTATACTCTTAGACATTGAAAACTAATAACTCTATAGAACAGCTCATACACGTAAAACCGTGATGAGCAATACCCAGGCTCCATGCAGGTGGAAGACCCATGAGTCTACAGAAGACTAAAAGGAGGAATATTCAAAATAAGAAGACAAAAGTTTGCAGGCATAACAATGAAGGAATTGTAGAATGAGAACAATAAAATCCTCAACCAAACAAATTTCAGACATGATAAATAAAAAGAAATCTGAACCCAGGTGACCAAACTGAACCCAGCGATAGTAGAAACATAGTTCGTAGAAGCATCCAGAAAAGAAACAGAAAGTTCCCACGAAAGAGGGATAGCAATTGACATAAATGACAGAATAGTCTTCAAAAACATACTCCAAAATGAAAGAATGTAGCTATCTAATGAAAGTCCATGAATTATGGAAACTATCCTTCAGGAATGTGTTTAAGGAACATGTATGGCTTCACATTGGAGAAGGATGTCGACACTATTGTAATCCACACTCAGTCTTAGCCACAGCTCAGCAACAGCTCCTTATGTCATCTGAAAGAGGAATGATAAATTGTGTGAAAGAACCTGTGAAGGTCTGACCCAAAGGTTCTAAGTTTGTATCTGCTAATATTCCAAGGAGGTAATCTGTAAATCCCAGGAACACTATAATGATATAAAGAAAGCCATTTAAAATGAAAATATACAACATATAAAGCCAGATATATCAAATGTTCCTATGCTTTTTCTGGTTTAGAAAGTCAGAGATAAAGGTTAGAGTTTAGGAGCTTTACATTTGAACACAAAACGAATTCTAAAAACTAATCACAGTTTGCTTATTTGAAAATCATTCAATAGAGAAGTAACTGAAATTTGAATGAAAAAATTCAGTTGTGAAGATCAAACACATAACCAACTGTGTGCCAGGAAGGCCCTGACCTATATTTCAAGCTCTTAGGATTTTGAGAAAAGTTCTCACGTTTTTCATGTTAAACTTGTACTAACTGCTCTGAAGCTCTCACCTGTGAAGTTCTGGCCTCCTACTTGTCAGCCCTTTCTCAGATTTTATGGTATAACTAAAGGCATGTGTCATTACTAGTAAATGAAAGCAAAGCAAAGCAAATAAAACAAAACAAAACCACCTTTGAAATTATATATTTTTTGTAATGTGTGTGCCTTCATGTATGAATGTGTGCATCTCTATATTTATTTGCATATATGTCTGAACATGTATATGTTACACTTCACAGGTTGATAACTAGAATCCAACTTTCCAGCATCGAGTCATGGACCCAATGATGTCATGAAACTTGCACAGCAGTTACTCTTATCTTGAATCCATTTGAATTCCCTTCCAACATTTCTTTTAAAAGCAAATTAATTTACCACTAAAGAAATGATGTGAAGTTTAAATGTATCAGTATATTTTCCAGGATGTCTACATAGGTTATATTAAAAAAAAAACAACTGAGACTCTAATTTCACTTTTTTTCATGTCCGTACATGAAAAATCAAGCAATGTTGTCTATAAATCAGACCTACAAATGAGAAAGGATGATGATGCATCTTAGTTCAGAGGAGATACTCAAGCTTAGTTTGCCTTTCACAGTAAGGTAAGTTCTTGTCCCAACTTTATATTTATAACAGACTTAATTTCTAATCTACATACAGACACAATAATTTTACCTATACGCTATTTTATTCCTCATGAAAATGTAGAATATTCAGGGTTATGTTTCAGAAAGTAAGTTATTTTATTTCCTTGGAGTTAAAGAATAATGCATTCTATTTCTGATTCCACATAATCAGAAATTAAAACATGGCATAACATATTGAGAAATAAATAAAAATAAATATTTGATATAAAAACAGTGGTGATCATTTCAGGACATATCAGAGCTAAGTTCCATGGTTAGAAATATTTATGTCCCGTTTTTCATTATGTATATTTTTACGTTTATTGTTTTCTTAATTACCAAATGGTAACATCCTCTGCCCTTCTGTTTCTTTATAAAGGTTATATTTTAAAATGCTGAAATGTTTAAGATGAATTCAGTAAATAATTGGCCTACAAAAAAATATTGATTTGAAGAATAGATCACAAAATTTGATAGTGAGAAACTCAAGGAGAGAGGATGGGGATTCTTTTGTATTTGGAGATGCAACATTGTGATTTGCTACAGAACTGGACTATTGTGAACCCCCTGTCCAAGTGCAATGCAGTAGGGGACACTGAAACAACACAATAACAGTGCGATTCATGTCTGTATCAGTTAGTTGGAACAGACATTCTTTGTACGAATGATCAAAATAATAAAAGGCTCATTGGGTTCCTTAACCCAATGCATATTTTACATGTAGATTTGGAAGTTCCTGATATTATAGTTGACATAAAAGACCTTCTCTGACCTAGACTGAAACATACCTTATAAATCTAAAATCTTGTCCCGAGTCTAATGACAGAATAAAGAAAGTCATGAAATGTAGTTACAGTGCTGGCCATTTGTATAAAAATAAATTCCACATTCTGAAGTGCATTGGAAGAGCCGAGGCGACATGCTAGATTATGAATGGTTGACTGTAGCAGAAGGTGATTGATTGTCAATCCAAGTCACAGTGACTCTCTTTGGAAATGTCTCACTGCACATCACACATCAGAGGAGGTACTATGTCTAAACATCATAGGGCAACTGCCTTCCTGAAATGCAGAAAAATAAGTGAGAGAGGTTTCCATTGCACAGACATGATCTGGCAAGAGACAGAAGAACAGTATGTCACAGATCAAAAAAAAATTCCTCCAATTATCAGTTACCCTAGTCTATGTCACAGGTGAGAAAATGTCCTCAATTATCATTCTGCCTAGTCTAAGTCACAGGTGAGAAAATGTCCTCAATTATCAGTGTACATAGTCTATGTCACAGATCAGAAAATGTCCTTCAATTATCAGTGTACCTAGAGTATGTCACAGATCAGATCAGCCTCCTATGGGGCTCTAGCATTTATCTGTTCTCTGAAAAGTCTCCAGCATTCCAAATGTTACACACATGCAAAATCTATCTGCTGGTCGCAAAATCACGCCCCTGCTAGAGCACGAGGCAAATCATAGTCAGCCACTGTTGAGAATTAGAAGCAACCCCATACCTCACAGCCTGGATTAAAACAAAAACATAGTCTTATAATATTTCTATGTTTTTAAATACACCAAAATTCTCACTGCAAACAGCCAGTTTCATTTGGATATTAGTATAATTGGTTTTCTATCCTTTAATGCACGGAGGGCTCCTGATTAATTTGAATCAATCTTGCTAGCTTTGTTCTGTGCATGTCACTGGTGTTGAGGTGCATCAGAAGACTCACTGAGACACACCAAACATCTTCTGAAGAAAGATTTTTTTCTGCCTGTCAAAAAGAGGGAGGTATCCAAGACAATTTCATCTCTTTTCCTCTTCCTCCCATCCAGTGTTGGGGTTCTGCTGTGCTGTCAGTTGTGGGGGTATAATTGATCGTTCCCACATGCCTTGTAAACCTTGGGCCATTATCTTTCTGGGCCAGGCTTCAGATAATGGCCATACATCAAGTTTTGCTACTACCTAGCCCTGAGAGACAGCATGAACACATAACCAGCTGAAATGGGCTGAAAGTGCCATTGTGACTGAACGGAGGATGTGTGAGGCATCTTTATCTAATAACCACCATTTGTGATAATAAAGATTTCGAATCAAAGCCGATGAGTCAAGTTCTTTTATTTAATCTGCTTCTTCCAATAGCCCTACACATCTGTAACCCATTTTACTGCCGTCTCTTCTACTGAGAGCAGAGGCAAAGGCTTTCTATTCTCCGCAATGTCCGAACAGACTCAGTACTGATTCCTTTGGGCTCTCCGTGGAAGGTACTTTTAAGCCTAAACCCGCAGGCACCTTTTGGCGGGGGGGTTGTGTGAGGTTGAATGTCTCATTTTGTGTGCCCAGCTTGTGCTCAGTTCTCACATTACGTTCTTTTATCCGCGTGCTCGCCCACCCCGAATCATTTCAGACAATGTTGTACCCGCTTTCTTTTGCCAGTTGGGGCTTCTGTTCTCTTCTTGTCTCTTGGACTTCATGGAAAGGGTGTCACCCACAAGTCCCCTGAAATAATTGACAAGGTAAAGCACATCATTAGGTGACCAGCATGGGTTTTCAGAACTAACAGGCACAGCGGAAGAAATATTGGTAAGATTTATTAAGTCATGAAGTAGTCCCAGGACTAACTATATATGAAAATAAAAAAAAGAATCCCAGCTTAAATAACAATGCACATGTGCATACACACAGAGACACACAGTCCTTCTACACAAGCATGCACATGCTCTCAGGAGTTCACATTTCACAGACAGGTGTCATCTTCTTCTGTTTTCAGACTGTGTTCACAGGTAGCTGAACTTACTGTGGTAAAGACCGCCACCTATTTGATTATTAACCCTGCCTTTCCTCCTGGGCATCCAGCTCAGTGATACTGCCTGGCATCCGTGGACTGAGTGCCAATGCAATGGTCTGTGTATATGACTGGATTACTGGCAGCCTCCTCTCCAGCCCCTCGTGTCCTTTCTCCCCTCCTTTCTTGGCAATCTCTTTGGGCTTTTAGGCTCAAAGTAGGGCAGAGCTATGGGGAAGGGGAAACCTGGGTCCCAGGAGACAATGTGGAGCCATGTTAAGAAGGTAATTGCAGCCAGAGAGGAGGTCTGGGCCCTGGGTTGGCACCTGATATCTCAAAGGCTCTTGTCTGAGTCATTTATTGACTTCCTCTTCAGAGATAACTCTACTCGGAGAAGCAATCCTCTCTATACCCCACCAGCTGGAAAGGAGCTTTCTTTATTGAATTTCCACATTTCATTTTTCATTTTTGTGATGTATGCATCACGTGTTCTCACGGTCGTGTGCACATGTTTGTGGAGGCTGAAAGACTGGTGTCAGTCTCGGGAACACGACCCAAATCATCTGAAACAAGGACTCCCATTGTCCTGGATCTCACCAGTTAGGCAGGATAGGCTGGCCCCCCAAGCCCCAGGATCCACCTGTCTCTACACATCAGCACCATATTAAAAATAAACAGTGTGCACACACACTCCCGGCATTTCCTTCAAAGTAAGAGCTCCGACTTATGGACTACAAAGTTGAATTAATCAAGGGGCTGTAGAGATGGCTCAGTGGTTAAGAGCACTGACTGCTCTTCCTGGACGTCCTGAGTTCAAATCCCAGCAACCACATGGTGGTTCACAAACATCTGTAATGGGATACTAAGCCCTCTTCTGGTGTTTCTGAAGATGGCTACAGTGTATTCATAAATAAAGGAAGTAACTAAAAAAAATTGAATGCAGTGTTTTTGTGGCTTTCATACGGCTGCCTCCTTCTCTTCTCTTTCTTCTTCTTTACCTTTTCCTCCGTGTCTTCTAAGGCACATATATATGTGTGTGTGTGTGTGTGTATGTGTGTGTGTGTGTGTGTGTGTGTGTGTGTGTGTGTGTGTGTGTGTGTGTAGGGCTGTTTAATTTGCATGCATGTATATTTACCTTGGGCATGCCTGGAGCTCAGGGAAGCCAGCAGAAGGTCTTCCCTGAAACCGGAGTTACAGATGTGTGGGGACTGCCATGTGGGTGCAAGACATCAAACCTGAGTCCCCTGCAAGAGCAGCCAGTGCTTTTAGCTTCTGAGCCGTCTCTCCAGCCCACAGTGGGGTCTGATCCTTAACGGCAGAAGGGATCGTGTTCAGTCTTTCTGATCTGGTAGGAGGTGGATGCCAGAGTGATCATGAGAACTCCTGAATGAGAAAGGAAGAATGGGGTAGAAGGCTCGTTTCCTATATCCTGCAAGGAAAAGGGATCTAGGTTTATAGTTACTGGAGAAACAGGGACAGCCACATGCATGCATCAGTCACCTATTAGAGTAAAGTTCGACTGGATTGTCCTCTTCTCCGCTTAACAACACTAAAGTAAATGGCTCATAAAGTAGAAAGAAGTCCCCCCACCCCTTTAACAGAAAGAACTTAGACGTGCAAATGTTTTGACAATTAAAGGGTAGGTAATGAGAGAAACGTGATGCCTGTTTTGACTGAATGTTGACAAGGCTTCTGTAAGCATGTGAGTTGGGAACTACAGTGGATGTTTGGGTTTGTTACTTCAGTCCTCTGTCTGGTGGCTTGCACTACTTGAGTGCCATCAGTCTTACGAAGATCAGAGTGTGTTGTGGTTAAGGTGGGATAACAGGAGCTTAAAAATTCGTTAATGACTAGAAATTGGAGAAGGGGGGAAGGTGGCCGCTATCTGTTTAATGAGATCTGGAATTTTCCTTGAGTTCTGTTACAGCAAGATGCTAAGTTTTGTGCAGCAGGCTCAATGCTTCGCTGTAGGCCATACTGTAGCCCTCTCTGTCAGTTAGAAAACGAAAAACCAAGAAAACACCGCGTGAGCAGCCGGCATGCTCCAAGACTCGGTCTTTTTATACAGCTCAGAGCCAACCTGCCTAGGGAATGGTTCTGCCCACAATGGGCTTGACCCTCCTAATCATGGAACAATCAAAGCAGTTCCTCATAGACATGTCAACAGACCCACAAACCTCTGGGCAGTGCCGCTGAGGCAGGGGCATTATTGAGATACTTGTGTTTCTTTCGTCTTGTGACTCTCTTCTTTCTTTCTTGACTTAGAACCTTCTGTTTGGTTACTAGGTGAGGGAAGGGAGCACACACAGGAAATGTACTACAAACTCCAGCTTCACCTCTGCCTCTGGTCCTCTCGTTGGCCCTGTGGGAAGCGTTAAGTTCCCCCTCTCTTTCTGTTCCCACTGCTAAACATTATAACCGCTGGGTCATCAGCACTCTTTCTTGTCCGTGGAATAAGGACAGAAGTGACTGTGTCATCTCCTGGGTAATGCAGACTGTCCTTCCTTCTCTTGAGCCTGCCCAGGTCACTGTGTCTTACAGTGATAGAAGAGACAGAAGCTGCAAGCACAGGCTCCTGGGAATCTGTGAGGCCTCAGTCCTCCCTGCTGCCCCATGGAGTCTGTTCTAGTTTCCTTTCTGTGTCTGTGATAAAATGCTTGGATGGAAAGTAGTGTAGGGGAGGAAAATGTTTTGACTTCAACTTTCAGGTCATGGAGGGGAGTCAGAGTAGGAACCACAACAAGTTCTTGAGGCTCATGCCACCAAGGGACTCTGCTTGATGGCATGCTCCAGCTCAACTCGCTTTCTTATACATCTGAGAACGACCTGCCTAGGGAATGGTGCTGCCCACGGTGGGCTTGGCCCTCCTAAGTCAGTCAACAATCAAGGCAATTCCTCATAGGCCTGTCCACAGACCAACACAATAACACAATAAGACATCTGCTAAGCCCCCCATCAAGTGCGTGTCTGTCTGTCTGTCTGTCTGCCTGTCTTTATCTCTCTTCAAGTGATGCTGAGTTGATCAGAGATTATACTTGACCAGTTTATGCTAGCTGCAGCATGCATCTTGCTTTCTTGATTCTGTAGACTCATAAACGGTGCAGAGATATGCTCCATGGTTAATCATACCCGAGTCTCACCAGGAACTGATTTAGATGAGATTTTTGATTCAGGAGTGTGTCAGCACTCTGAACTACTTGGCTATGAAAATGACAAGTGTTTTGGATGCCAAAGGGTAGACTTGGATTGAGTTGTGTTCTCTTTAAAAAGATATGCTGACATCTGTTATGTAAATGGTATAGTGGGTTCCATATGAAGGAAGAGGAGACAAATTACTCCTTAGAAAGAACTTTATGAGGAAAAGGTCAGCACCACAGACAGCCATCACAGCCATGATCAGGCCCTGAAGTGGCAGTGAGAAACCTCTGGCCCTGATGGGAACTTCCTTAGGAGAGATGGTTGCCAAAGGGAGCTGTTTTGTCCTCCCTCTTTGGGCTTCAGTAGCTCAGCATGGGCAGCAACAGAATTTGTTCTGGGAAAAGTGAGGTCTGACAGAGTCCGTGAAGTGGCCCTCCTGGATTTTACACCCTCTGGAAGACCAGTATTGCCGCTGGTCCTAGTTGGGCTCTGCTCCCTGCTGGGGACAGAGTCTACTGAGTGAGGCCTGAGACGTGGAATCTAATCACCCATCAATTGTTTTAGACGTGTTTTCTTTTTCTCATGCATTGCTTTAGAACAGGCCTGTTTATCAAGAACCACTGGTCCGTGTAATTCATCAGCTAAGGAAAATGCTCAAATGGCTTTCTTTCAGACTAGCAGGATTTTAAAAGGTGGTTATTTAATTACAGGCTACTCGTGAGAGGGACAGATAAGCTTAATAGAGCATTTTATTTAGTGGGGGAATGACACCTGAGGCACAGTAAACACGTCTCTGTGTGTGTGTGTGTGTGTGTCTGTCTGTCTGTCTGTCTGTGTCTGTGTGTGTGTGTCTGTCTGTGTGTGTGTGTGTCTGTGTCTGTGTGTGTGTCTCTGTTTGTGTGTATCTGTGTGTGTGTCTGTCTGTGTCTGTGTCTCTCTGTGTCTGTGTGTGTGTCTCTGTTTGTGTGTATTTGTGTGTGTGTGTCTGTGTCTGTGTGTGTGTCTGTGTCTGTGTGTGTGTGTGTCTCTGTGTGTGTGTCTGTGTCTGTGTGTGTGTGTGTCTGTGTCTGTCTGTGTGTCTGTGTGTGTGTTTGTGCATGTGTGTGTGTGTGTGTGTGTGTGTGTGTGTGTTTGTGTGGTGACAGCAGTGACACTGTCAATTTCTCCCTGTCTACTATTCAGGTTTGATGCTAACTTGGAACTTTTAATGTGACTTCAACTTCTCCCCTACACCTTTGCCTCCTTCTCTTTCCCTCATCCTTCTCTCCTTTTCTCCATCCTCCAGGGAGGGACATCAGCTTTCAGCTCACAGGGTAAGAAAGCCCAAGTCTTGAAGATGCAGCCAGTCTTCTCTGTACCTCACGGGCTGCAATCAGAGCATGTCCACCTCTGAATTAGTTCTCCTGATAAAGGAGACACTCTGTTCTGGGTGTAAGCACAGAGCCATGTTGGGGGGGGGATCGTTTCTGTGAGAGAATATCCCTTCGGACACTGAGACACACACACAGCAGTAGGCAGGGCATGAAGGTTGCGATAGACCATATCCTGATGGGGACTGGGAAGACAGCTCAGTGGGCAAGAGCCTTTGCTCTGCAAGCCCAAAGAGTTCAAATTCTCTCTGCACCTTTGAAAAACTCCAGGCATGGCTAATCATGTCTGCAACATGGTAGGGTGGAGGCAGGTGGATTGCAAAGAGCATCCTGGCCAGCCACACTAGTCAAAATGGCGGGCTGTGGTTCACTGAGAGATGGAGAGTAGTGAGGAAGAAAATGCACATTCTACTCATCTCTGCACGTATGTACACACGTATGTGCCCTTGCACTTGGGAACAGGCACTCAACTCATACACACACATGAATCCCCCAACCACACCCCTGTCGAACCCTGAGTTCAGACGCTGTCTAACCTATGTGACTGAGTATTCTAGCAACACGAAATTTTACATTCTCCTTGTCTTGTAAACCCCATTTTCTGTTCAGTTTACAAACAAGAAGCTAAACTTATGATTTCCCAGGCTCGGGATGGTATGTCATAGCTTTTGGTCTTTCTGGATTGGCATCTGTCTATCAACAGAGGGACTTCAACAGAGGGTCTTTCCAACTTACCCCCAGTGACATGGAGCCATTTGAGGGTTTTAACCGGGTGACTGGTGTGCTCATTTTTCCTTTTGAGAAGTAGATTGGACAGAATGTTCAACATCACTCGGTTACGGGATGAACAACACATCACAGCCTGGGAACAGTGAACTGACTGTCACTGTGGTTTTGTGTATGTGGAGTATGTTAAGACAGTGGATCTGAGAGAGAGAGAGAGAGAGAGAGAGAGAGAGAGAGAGAGAGAGAGAGAGAGAGAGAGAATGAGCTTGATCTTACAATATCTGTTCAATGTATAATGTGATCAGAATACTACACCTCATACTTCAAATGTATACAGTCTCCATCTGTCATGCATACTGGATAAATCTCAAAAAGGAAGGTAAAGGGGAGTTGGGACAGAAAGTTCTGGGAGGGGCTAGGGAGAGAGTCTGGCAGTTAAGCACTCGCTCCCCAGAAACTTACATAGACGCCCCAGAAACTTACATAGACGCCCCGTGGATGTGGAGACCATCCTATAAGTCCACCTTGGAAGGCAGAGGCAGGATGCCCAGAGCACGCTGTCTGGAAAGGTGACCCACACCAAAAGGAGCTTTGCCTGTGAGTGAGAGTTGCTGCCACAGTGAACAAGACAGACAAGACATTAAGGATATTTCCTGAATATACCTTGTTCTTCACACGTGTGTGCATGCACATGTGTTAACTGTGTGACTAATTCTCTCTCTATCTCTCTCTCTATCACACACACACAGTCTCTCTTACACACAAACACACACACACACACACACACACACACACACACACACACACACATACACACACACAGACACATACTGAGCAAAAAAGTTAAGATCTGGAAGAGGGATGCCCAGACTGGATGGATAAAATCAGAAATAACGAATTGTGTTTGAACCCGCTGTGAAGGAAGAGGGGGACCAGAGGGAGAGTTGTGAGTGTGGCTGTCTGCTTGTGTCAAAGTGTAAGGCCATATAAACCCAGTGCCACCTCCTCCAGATTCTCAAAGCCACAGCTCTAGCTGAGGTATTGTTAGTCAGTGATGCCCGCTGTGTGTGTGTGTGTGTGTGTGTGTGTGTGTGTGTGTGTGGTCACTTTTGGGGTGAATGTGGCCACAAGCCCATACTCATCAGTTCGCGATCCCAAAAGTGCTTTGGCCCCATCTTAAGTCATCACAGCTCTCAGTGCCTGAGGTTAACTGTCTTCCAGAAAGCATCTTAGTGGGGCTGACTAATGTTTCATTACATCACAAGGACATTTTCTACTGTATATAAAAGAAACACATATACTTTAGAATAGAAAGAGACTTGAAAAATGGAAGTGGAAAAAATATCACTACCGAGTTTGCATAAAAAACACATTTATTTTAGAAATCTCCAGGATAGTTGCAATTTCCCATATAACCTACACATGATTTCCATATATTAGCATCTTACATAATCATATGAAAATAATTAGGAGAAAATAACCTTTGGGAAAACAGTACTTTTTCCTTCCCAGCTCCCGCTCCCACAATGACAACTCTGAAACTGATTATTTATTAACAAATTCCTGAGCCACAAACTTTGGCTCATTCCCGGACTAACTTATTTAACCCATTCAAACTATTCTGTGTCTTCTACATGGTTATTACTGCGCTTTCATCCCCTTTCTTAGCATCTTCCTCAACATCTCCTTTAGCATCTGCTGCAGTGTCCCTCCCAGGGTCTCCTTTTATACACTATTTCCCAGAATCCTTTCTTCCTGCCAGTGTCCCGCCTTCTATTTCCTGCCTCAGCTAAAAGGTCATAGACTTTTTCTTATTGATAGGTGATGCTTAGAAGAGATTCTCTCTACAAACCTCAGTGCATTAACCTCAACTAAATGACTCATTTTAAGTTCTCGTTTTTACTTTTGTTCGTGGGTCTTTTTTGTGTTATGTCATGTGGCTGCAGAACCTGCAAAGGCCAGAAGAGGGAGGCAGATCTCCAGAGCCAGAGTCAGTTGTGAGGATGCTAAGGGTTCTGAGTAGCTGAGCCATCTCTCCAGCACCTACATGACACAATTTTGTCACAGCAAGGGGAAAGCTGGACACTTCTACTCCTATGCCTTTCACACTGTAGATTCCAGTCCACACTGTATTTAGAAGCTATGTGTCTGGTAAATGTATTAAAGTTTTTTTTTATTCCAACTTCGAGGGGTACCTATCCCTGCATTTCCCCTAGATTTGGAGGTTGTCAAGGTATGAATGACCCGTTTTCCAGGCTCTTTGCTTATGGTCCACCTGTCTGGTCTACTGAGCCTCCGTACACTATCCTGCAGGTCCTCGATCTCTGATGATCCCCTCACCCTTGTGGATTCATGCTTTTGAACACTGATTTACAATTTTTCTTGTGCAGCCGTAGGGAGGTTTGGCACCAACTGATTTCGTTCAGCTTGTGCTATTTCACAGATAAAGGTCCGCTGAACTTTAAAATATTCATTTGAATAATTTACTTTTATATAGATAGTACTATGATCTGGTGTGGAATTCAAATATTTCGCCACCAAGGAACTGAATTTAGGACGTTGTGTAACCTTTTAAAAAGCATTCTCTGGTTTGAAATTTTGGTGAGTGTGTGTGTGTGTGTGTGTGTGTGTGTGTGTGTGTGTGTGTGTGTGCGTCGTGTGTGTTTTTTCATGTGTTTCACAGTGTCCAGGATCCCATCTACAAAATCTGCACAGATAGAAGACACTGCTTTGTTTTGGTTCTCGCTGACATCTGTATCTTATATTTCCACTCCCTCTTCCTTGAGGGTTCCTAAGACTCAACTCCTTCCCTTTTTGCCGCTCTCTGCGAGTCTGTGTATATGCGTGTGTGTCTATATTATAGATGTCCCATTTTACATTCAAGCACACACATGGTGGGGGCGTCTTTACAATTGACTGCTGACGGTATCTCACCCCAGACAAAATGCTGCAATGCAGACATGGTGTAGCTCAGTCCCAGAAAGAAATAGGGGATGTTGAGAAACCTACCCAGCTGTTTTTAGTGTGAGGTGAAGTTTAGACCTCAGATACAACCATCTTGCCCAACCCTATGGGTTTAAGATACACATTGTCCCAGTAAAATGTTCAAAGGTGGGACTATGAAAATCGATTGGACCCTGTGGGCTGTAATCAATGAGTTCATCTGTTGATGGATGTGTATGAAGGTGGCAGGAAACTAGGAGATAGGAAATTAAGGAACTTGGTCATTTGGGACATGCCTTGGAGGGTGTTTTTTTGTCCTTGGTCTCTTCTTGTGTTGGTGCTTCTTGGATGACAGTGAGGTTAGCCGTTGAGCTCTATCGTGGCCCTTTCATGGCCATGTGACCATGGACTGAAACCTATGAAATCATGAAGCTTAATAAGTTTGTTTAGTATGTGAGTTGCTAGGCAACGTGTAAGAGTGATGAATGGGATTAACATGAAAGTGGCCAAAAATGATGCTGACCACACCAGGTCAGGACCGGATTTGATGTAGGAGGACCCATGACTTAACCCTTTAAACTCTTTGTCTGGAGCCTGCACGCTAAGAGAAGACCCAATGTTTCCCAAGTGGTTTTATCCAGACGATTCTGCCAATGTGTCTGTCTTCTTAGCAAATCAAGAACCTCCTGCTTCCCGCTCTGGTCCTTCTCCTGACTTCACTTCTGTGTTTTTAATAGACTTAGATATCGTATGAACTAGTGGGAAATGAGTATTTAAAAAAGGGAAGGAAGCTATAAATTTTGCTGTAAAATCATTAAATTACGCACTTAAAATAAATGGATTTTTTAAGTATGTAAATTTTATTTCAATAAAGCTGCAGAAAAGGCTTGGCCAACTGTGATGCTTGTCGTGCGATTTGCTATTTGTCATAGTTCCTGTGACTTTGATCTTAATAGTAGTGTGTTTTATTACAGATGACTCAGACACCAGGGTAACCATGCAGGGAGAACACTCCGTTCTGTCAGGGAAAAAAAAATCAAGTCAAATTCATAGGCTTTCTTAATGAGGGTTTTCTGGTCACAGCTGAGTTGGCTGGAAGTTGGACAGCTATAGGCTGAGAGCAAAGATGGAGAGAGCACAATGTTTATGGGGATAACTGAAGGTCGTTCTCACTAAAGGGTCTGAGTCTCACGGAGTACATTTGCAGAAGCTCCAGCGGCTGGTGGAGCTGGGGCCTAGGTGCCTTGCAAGATGGCCATTATATGTTTTGTGATGTCATGGCCAAGTGTGAGATGAGGCTAGATGAAGTGGAAAAATTTTGGTATCTATGGAATCTCACTTGTGTCACAGGATGTTTTTCTGGAAGCTATGTTAGGAGAGGATGTTTTGCTGAAGCAGACACATGAGAAGGCATGTGGTATTTAGATGGAGCACACGCTTGAAGGGGGACAGGATGTTTATGTAGAACATAAATGTAATCGCACAGAGAGGGAGAGGACATCTTTACATTGCTATACCTTGCAAGGTTTCGGTGGTCTTTGCTGGTCTTCATTCTGTAATGAGAAATTCACAAAAGAACCTGTGCTATTCGGGCTGCTTCTGGCTGCTTCTCTGCTTCTTGTTGGTTAGAGCCTTGTGGTCTCTGCCAGATCAAGGCACTGCTACTGATTCGTATTTTGCGTTTGCTATTGGATCGTACTGCACAATGAAGATTTGAGTTACCCCAAAGAATTACTTCTAAATAGGTCCACAACTCTCTCTCTTTTCCTATCAACTTTCTCTGCTACCTCTGGTTGGTTGGCTAGAAGGTTTAAGAAACCTAAATAAAGTAGGTTTTGAAAAAATCTAAGTGTACAGATAGATTCATGGGTTTTGAGAAAGGGCTATGTCTCCTGCTGAGAGGAGATGCTATGTAGGTTGTGACGTTTTGGTTCTCTGGTCTACTGTGACCCATGAAATGGCCAGTGACTGACAGTCTCCCAGTAAGTGCAGCACACACTAAAATGCTTTTGCTTGGCGTTGGGAGCTGTAGAATGTATTCATTTCTTGTCACATATCCTCGAGTATTCATGTTGGTGACAGTAGTTACTCTTCAGTTCTGCCATACAGGGAAGAGCGTCTATACACTGAGAGAAGAGAGTGTCTGGTGGTGAGTATGTAGCATGGAGTAAGAGAAACATTACGGTGCTGGGTCTCTCTCTCTCTCTCTCTCTCTCTCTCTCTCTCTCTTTCTCTCTCTCTCTGTCTCTCTCTCTCCCCTCTCTCTGTATCTGTCTGTGTCTCTCTGTCTCTCTCCCCTTTCTCTCTCTCTGTCTATGTCTCTCTCTCTGTCTCTCTCTGTCTCTCTCTGTCTCTCTCTGTCTCTGTCTGTCTGTCTGTCTCTGTCTCTCTCTCTGTGTCTCTGTCTCTGTCTCTGTCTCTGTCTCTCTCTCTCTCTCTCTCTCTCTCTCTCTCTCTCTCTCTCTCTCTTACAAAGCAGTAGCTCTCTATTGCTCCCATGTTATGCTCCCTGCCATGATGATGGACCAGACGTCGGAAACTAAGGGATCCTCCAATTACATGCTTTCATTATAGTAGTTCCTTGACCATGATGTCTCTTCACAGCAACAGAACAATGACTGAGACAGGGAGCAGGGCAACAAGCAGTGCTCCTTGTTACCACTTCAAGCTCCTGTTCTGGTTTCCCTCAGTGATGGTCTGTAACCTGTAAGGCAAATAGCCCTTTCCTCCCCAAGTTAGTTTTGATCATGGCATTCAACACGTAGAGAAGGAAGCAAACTAGAAAGTCACAGGTCAGTACATGAGCAAGTCTTACCTTTAAATTAAAACAAAGTGTCTATACGTTTCTATGTGTGGTTATGAGGTAAGCGTCTGTGGCTCTACTAGACACACTGTTTCTATAAGAAATTGTCTTACTTAGGGATCCTATTGTTGTAAGGAAACACCATGACCAAAGAGCAAGTTAGTGAGGAAAAGGTTTATTCAGCTTACACTTCTACATTGCTGCTCATCAGCAAAGGAAGTTGGGACAGGAACTCAAACAGGACAGGATCCTGGAGGCAGGAACTGAGGCATTGGCTATGGAGTGACACTGCTTACTGTCTTGATCCTCATGTCTTGCTTAGCTTGCTTTCTTATAGAACCCAGAACCACCAGCGTAGGAATGGTGCCGCTCACAGTGGGCCGGGCCCTCCCCACCAATCACTAAGAAAATGCCCTACAGCTGTTTCTTATAGAGGCATTTTCTCAACTGAGGCTCCCTCTTCTCTAATGATTCTAGATTGTGTCAAGTTGGCATAAAATCAGGGCGGTGGTTAGAATGTGATTGTCCCATGGGAAATGTGGCACAAGCAGGAGGTGTGGCCTTGTGGGAGTAGGTGTGGCCTTGTTGGAGGAAGCATATCACTGTGGGGGAGATATGCTTCTTCTCCAACACCATGTCTGCCTAGATGCTTCCATGCTTCCTGCCTTGATGAAAATAGACAGAACTTCTGAACATGAAGGCCAGCACTAATTAAATGTTGTCCCATATAAGTTGCCTTGGTCATGATGTCTTTTTGCAGCAATGAAACCGTCAGACAACTAGCTATTATAAAAACCAACAAATAGCAGAATTAATCAATGCTAGAAAGTATTTTCAAGTCTTACAGTGAGAAACTTATTCTTGAGAGAAGAAAGAACAATGAATGAGTCCATGATAATTTTGCCTCCAAAGACCTTCTTGGAGTGTAGATGTGGCTCAGGGAGACCCCATGGGGTACACAGGGGCTTCTCAGGAGGAGACAGCTACATGGTCAGGAAGCACAAAGCATTTTAAAGTCACGGCAAATGGCATAGGAAAGAGCTCAGCACCTCGGCATTGGAGGCACCATCAAGAGTTTTCTGAGGATAAGCTTACATATGAGTAAGAGACGGGAACTTCCTTGGGCTAGATAGGGTAACAGGGCCCACAGGTGTGTAGGAAGACATCCAGGCGAAGGAGAGCCAGGCAAGACAAGCCAGTGCAGGAGCTCTTTGTGGTCATCTAGGGGCATTGAGAAGAGACCTCAAAAAATATTACAGGATGCAACAAAGGCAAACAGCGCTCAGGGAAACTAAACACAGGATCCATGTAACACCTGACAGAAGCTCATGGCATCCTCATCCTCCCATTTAATTTACTTTTTACTGATCATACAAAATAATGGGCTTTATGATACTTTCAGGAATGGATAGATATAAACGGAGTTTGGCATTCACTACTCTTGAGTTATCCTCGTCAAAATGTCCTCCGGGGAAGCCTCCACCTCACATCCACCTTCTGTAGTGATGTCTTGGCTGTTCTTTAAGGATCCAAAGAGACCAATATGGATGCGGCCCAAGTTCAACTCATTCTAGATGCTTTCTGTTCTTCCTGCTTCACTTTGTGAGAACTCCATCTTGGAATTCCTTCGTCCCTCAGTGTCCTCTACTCCCTCATGTGTTCTTTACTCTTTCTTCCACATCACCATCAATTTAATCTTTATTACCCTCATCCTTGTCTCTTCTCTGCATGGGAAGGTTGGATTTATTTGAAAAGATGACTTTAGGGGCCTGGAGAGATGACCAATGGATCAAGAGCTCGTCTGCTTTGAAAGAGGACGTGGATTTGTTCTTTGAGCTCATGTCCAATGGCTCCCAACCACCTTTAATTCCAGCTCCAGGGGACCTGACTGTTCTTGTCTCTGTGGTCTCCTGTATTCATGCCCTGCCCCCACCCACATAATTAAAAATAACTCATCTACAGACGAGAAACAGGTTTCATTAGGTTTTGTTAGTCAAACAATCCCCGACCTTCTCTGATTCTCAGTCTGCTTGAATCAGTTTATTGGGTTTCCCCTTGAGTTCCAAGACCACCTCCCTGTTCCCTGCCTCTCTTTCCCCAACTGTCTGTTTCTCCCTCAAACTTCACCTCAGAGAGTCTATCTATGTCTGGCCCCTCTCCACTGCTTCCTAAACATCCATCTTTTTCCCCCCGTGCCATCCCTGCTCCTCTAAGCCTCATCTCCAGTTCTTTTCTCTCCCTAAAGACCAGACCAGCTCAGTCCTGTTTGTTTTAGTCTACGTGACATCAGACTTACTGTTCACAGCCTTGACCTTTCCGGCTTCCTCTCGATGTTCCATCCACCACAGCCCGTCTCTCCACCAAAGTGTTCACACACAACATGTCACATCACACATGTTAATTTTTAGAGCAAAAACAAATTCCACTGGAAAAGATACTGGGGTTGTCAAAGGCATGTGGGTATCTGAAACACAGAAAAACAAACATTTTCCCCCCAATCCTATAAATTCCCCATCTATGTCCCCCACACTTTGTGCATTTCACCTTAACGGATCTTTTCCACCAGATTATAGACGTAGATGTGGACGTCGCCATCAAACTTGTTGAAGTACACGGAAGGCTTGGCTGGAACTTGGTAAATGACTTTGCCGATCTGTTTGGACCCGTCGCTTCTGGTGAACTGCACACATTGACCTGATAAGATGTCACTGTCAACGTCTGACTTCACCTCTGCTGGAGGAGTCTCTGGAATGATATGGAGGTTACCTTCTGTGTAATCATCCAGGAGCTGGTAGATGTATAGGACTGGATCTTTCTCGTAGGTGATGTAAAACCTGTCCTTCATGATCGGCACCTGGACTAGGACCACCCCCCTCCAGTTGTCCTTACAGCCATGTTTGCCCTCAAATTTATGCTCCACAGCTCGGCCAACCATGGCACTCACGAGATGGGCACTTTCACTTGAGGAAACACTACTTTGTGAGTCAAGACCTTAAGCTTTAAAATCCTCTCATCGCTGTGAAGTTCCAGTCTGTAGACACAGGCAATTCCATCATACTTGACCAGATATAGAGAGGGATTTGTTGGCAGTTGATCTAGAACGATGGCCTTCCATTGGGTGACGGGCTCATCGCATTCCTTCCATCCGTGAGAAATTCTGCAGCCCACAATGTTCCCAGGGCCTGGGGAGAAGGCCTCCTCCTCCTCCGCTTCTGGAAGGATGGTGTGCTCATCCTCCTCAGAGACATCCTCCTCTTCTTGGCTGTAGACCTCGTGTGGTAGGCCACGGCATCCTGGTCCACTGTCTTGTGCGTATCGTTCTGTGTTCAGGCTTCATACTTGCTCATGGCCTGGGTTTGAAGAGCTCGCCTTCTTAAACCAGATACAATGCTGTTCCCTCTGTTATATGAGTGCCTGCAAGAACAATGGGGGGGTGGGGAGGGCGCTGGACCAAGGCTCTTGTCTAAGAGAACTTTGGAGCAGGGGAGGAAGGCAATGGTAAACAGGTTTGAGCATCTGAATCTAAATCTGTCGTAATCAGAAGTTCATAGGAGGGCTGAGCAATGGTGGAGCTCACCTTTAATTCCAGCACTCAAAAGGCAGAGGGCGGCAGACCTCTGTGAGATCAAGGCCAGCCTGGTCTACAGAGTTAGTTTCAGGATAGCTATAGCTACCCACAGGAAAACACTGTCTCAAAAATCAAAATCAAAAGTTCAAAGGGAAATGAACAAATGGTTCTCTACAGCTCAGAATAACATATACAGACACATTTCTTTAGCCCGAGGCACTTTGCCTCTGCTGAGGAACCTCTCCTTTAATGGCTAGGTAAGTGTGGTATTAAGTATCCCTGTCCCCCACTTTAAGCAAGCAGAACAGAGAAAGGATAGCATAGGAGCCAGAAGGATAGCCACACCCCTCTTCTACCCTCTAACTCTGAGCTATGTGGCAACATCTACAAGTATCTGCCCAGAGACATAGCACACCAGTCTACTGGCTCTCTGTACTGTGCATCCAGACTCAGCCCCAGGTTTATTCCATGAAGCTGTTGCATCCTCAACCGCATCAGGGGACTTTTGTCTAGGCAACAACAGCCAATTAGAAATAGTATCTCATGGGGTTGGATTTTACCTCAGTGGTAGAGCACTTGCCTAGCATGTACAAGGCCCTGGGTTTGGTCCTCAGCTCCAAAAGAAAACAACAACAACAACAACAACAACAACAACAACAACAACAACAACAACAACAACATCTAAAAGAAATATTATCTCCTAAAATGCACAGGCACAGAGAGGAGCTTTGGCATTTTAGTAGGATTATGAATTAGATATTGTTAGCAAAGTATAATAAACTCTTAGACTGACTAGCCTAGACCAGCCGCCGAGCTCTCAAACGTGGAAGACATCAGAACATACGGTTACTCGCTGTACGAGGGAAAACTTTTAGCTTTCTGGGCTACAAGGGTCCCAGTTATCTTCATAAACGTATTTACCGAAAGAAAATGTCCTAGTCGTCCAGATTCTGTCTTCGGAAACCGGTCAGGCACCAAAAGCCTGCTGAACAATTGTGGGGTACAGGAGCTGAACTGGCTTTCACACCCCGCCGCGAAGATAGTGAACACACCTTCAGGGGAGTCTAGCGCCCCCAAGTGGAAGAGAAGCACAACCTCTGCCCAGTGCTCTGTGACATCATCCAGGCTCTGCTTATGTCATAGAAGCCCTCTCAGGCCAGTTCCTTCCCTAGTTATGCTTAGAAACTTCCAGCATCTAGGTTTTAGCTTCTCGTGTATCCTCGTCGAGACCCAAAATAAAGTTCCAACCCAAATATTCTGATGACTCAAGTCACAGTCTGCCCAAGTAGCTCTTTTCATGCATTTTTTTTCTGAAAAAGTCTTTGGTTTCTGAGTCACCAACATCCTTGGTGGTTATTTTCCCAGCTCCTATCTTTCCTTTGGTTATCTTTAAGCCATTCTCCATATCAGGAATATTGGTAGCCTCTCTCTATCTGAGGTAACACACTGGATAGCACACCAAAATTAGCTTTATCAAAACCCACAATTAGAGGAGGGCCATTTTTATTCAAACCAAGCTGGAATTTGCCAGGATTAAATATCTTGTATTGAAGTCAATGGTGATCATGAATTATGGATTGTTTGCAAAGAGGGAGGAAAAATTAGCTCTTGGACCTGCTACCAAAGTCGCGATAAACTAATTACAAACCGGATATTGACCAGTCATATTTTAAATGTCTTTAAAATTTACCAGCACTTCTGGTTACAAGGACTTTATTAGATCAAATGCAGCAAAACAGGATGAAATAGATGAGGTAATTTTATCTTTGAAATATGGGTAGACAGAATACTGGACGCAAGTAAGTATGGAATTTACCTGTAAATTAAAGGGCACTTTAATTGTTTGTGTCACATAGTTCTTCAGATCTTCAAAAGGATTTATTTCAGAACCCTCCCCTCTCCCTACTACACTCTGACCATCTCTTCCCTCTTCCCAATAATTCCCTTCCACTTTAACATTATAATTTTTTTAAATGTACTTAGAGCTTAACAACTTATGGCAGCTTTTTAAAATCTGTCCACTTTTCTACGTGCACCATCTTCTTTGTCTCCCTTCTATCTTAGTTTTAAGCACATTTTCCTTCACACTTTGAGTTTTCCTCTCTCTGTGCTCTCATGACTCCTCTGCCATTATGTGACTGTTGGTCTACTATGTGTCTAACCTCAATGTGGGTTTAACTCAAAGGATATGATTCTTCCCCCTTTTCTTCCCTTCATCTTCCTTCTCTAGGCACCTGCTGAGATGTACAGCCTTGGGATCTTTTTTTAAACCTGGAAAGAGCACACACACACACACACACACACACACACACACACACACACACACACAGAAACACTCATACATACACAAATACACAAACACACACATACATACACATATACACACTCAAACACACAAATTCAGAGAGAGAGAGAGACAGAGACAGAGACAGAGACAGAGAGAGTCACAGAGAGAGACAGAGAGCCCATGAGAAAACATGTATTATCATCTTTCTAAGAATAATAAACAGAGACAACTTTCAAAAAAGTGAAGAGCAAGTAGGCAACAAGAAGAATAATCTCATCATAGCCATCAACTTGAGGAGGAAAGAGTTTGTCTCACTCTATCTTCTAGGTTCCCGTCTGTTACTGAGTGAAGTTGGGGCAGGAACTCAGGCAGGACTCTAGAGGCAGGAAAGGAAGCAGAGACATCTTAGAAATGCTGGGTACTGGATTGCTATCCATGACCTACTCAGCTTTCTCTCCTTCTCATACAACCCAGGGCCACCTTCATAGGGGATGACACTCCCCATAGTGGACTACACCCTTCCACATCAACCATCAAAAATAAAATTCCTTACAGATGAGGCCAAAGGACAATCTGATGGAGGCAATTCTTCAGCTGAGGCTCCTTCTTTCCAGGTTGAGTCAAACTGATAATAAAAACTAACCAGGACCCTGCACATCCATTCTGATTGCCACACTGTGTGCAATAGACAAGTCATTGGAATAACCTTAGCTGTTTATCACTGGATGAATGGCTTAAAAAATGTGATATACATTGATGTGATTTTCATATATGTGTAAGAGGAAAGGGTTTTGTTCTCAGAAAAACGGATGGAGTGTAAAATACAATATGTTAAGTGAAACAAGCCAGACTCAAGCAGACGATTGTGAAATTTACATTTTAATAAGGGGCTTTAAGTGAAAGGGGGCATTTAGGAAGAGGAAGGGGAGCAGCAGTGTGTGTGTGTGTGTGTGTGTGTGTGTGTGTGTGTGTGTGTGTGTGTGTGTGTGTGTATGCAGGTAGAAATGCAGGTGAGTTGTGAGGATGAAGATGGCTAATGTACAGTATAAACCTGTACAAGGAGTCACAGCAAGCCCACTGACTTGTACATTTAAAGCACATCGATATAAGAGAACTGAGTCTAAAACAATGTTTTGAATAAATTGGGGGTTTATAGTTTAGAGATACCGTAAAGTTTATTCATATTTTCCTTCCCACAGGTGGCTCTTGCTGTTTCGAGCTTGATACTGGTGACAGGATAAGGCAATGAGCTTTGGTGTCTGTACCTCATCAATCACCCGGAATTCACGTCATTCAGTGAGGCTAACGTGGAGAAGGAGGTAATTAGAGATCTTACGGGTACACGACGTGGGAAGAATAATGCCCACCCCCACTATAGATATCCAAATATTCACCGACATCTCTTGTTTGAATATGATCGCCCAAAGGTAATTTTCTGAAGATTAATCCCCAGTGGGAATGTAGTTGTGAAGAATTGATTAGGTCAAGAGGGCTGCGACCTACAAATAAAGATCCATTAATGATGCTATTGTGGTAAAAGGTTAAATTATGAAAAGGAGTTTGGCTCCCTCTCTTGTCTTCCGACCCCATTAGATCCCTTCTGTGGTGACAACATCCCACAAGAACTGCTTCCTCTGCCGATGGTCTCTTCATCTCCGATTTACAGGCTTCTGAATCAGAATCATACAGAATCTGCGTCATTATAGACTAGCCAATCGGTGCCATTCTGTCCATACAGGCGTGAACATGCCTCAGAATTGTGAACAGCCGGGTCATACGGGAAAGCGAAGCTGGCAGAAAGGACTAGGTTGTTAGTGCTGATTGAAGACAAGATGGGTTCAGGGTTAGCGTGTGTGAAATTACACTCATAACGTCTCACTAACACGACTGCCTCAGCAACAGCTGAGGAAGACAGGAAATGGGGAGAATGAAAGTTTAGTTTTAGTTTTAGTTTTCTTTCTGTTTCAATTCCTTCTTCTTCTTCTTCTTCTTCTTCTTCTTCTTCTTCTTCTTCTTCTTCTTCTTCTTCTTCTTCTTCTTCTTCTTCTTCTCTCTCTCTCTCTCTCTCTCTCTCTCTCTCTCTCTCTCTCTCTCTCCTTCTCTCTCTCTCTCCTTGTTGGATATTTCCTGTTTACATTTTGAATGTTATTCCCTTTCCAGGTTTCCAGACCATAAGCCCCTTAACCCTTCCCCCTACTCTTCTGTAAGGGAGCTCACATCCCCACCCAAGGCCTCCCCACCCGTCCCCACATTCCCCTACACTGGGGCTCCAACCTTGGTAGAAACAAGAGTTTCTCATTCCATTGTTTCCAGCAAGGCCACCCTTTGCTCCATGCAGTAGGAACCATGAGTCAGTCCATGTACAGTCTTTCTGTTGTGGTTTCATCACTGGAAACACTGGTTGGTTGGCATTGATATTATTATGGGGTTGCAAATCCCTTCAGCTCTTTCAATCCTTTCTCTAATTCCTCCAACTGGGGTCTGATTCTTGGTTCAGTGGTTTGCTGATGGCATTTGCCTCTGTATTTGACATTTTCTGGCTGTGGCTCTCCGGATGGATCAATATCCAGTCATTGTCAGCCTGCACTTCTTAGCTTCATCCATCTTATCTAGGTTTGGTGTCTGTATATGTCTGGGCTACATGTGGGCCCGGCTCTGGACGGCAGGTCCTTCAGTCTCTGCTATAAAGTTTGCTTCCATATCCCCTCCCATGGGTATTTTGGTTCCCCTTTAAAGAAGGAGTGAAGCATCTGCATTTTACTCATCCTTCTTGAGTTTCATGTTGTCTGGGCATTGCATGATGGGTAATTCAAGCTTTTTGGATAATATCTGCTTATCAATGAATGCATATCAAGTGTGTTTTTCTGTGATTGAATAACCTCACTCAGGATGATATTTTCTAGTTCATTCTATTTGCCTAGAATTTCATGAAGTCATTGTTTTTACAGCTGAGTAATATTCTACTGTGTAGATGTACCACATTTCTGTATCCATTCCTCTGTTGAAGGGCACCTGGGTTCTTTCCAACTTCTGGCTATTATAAATAAGGCTGCTATGATCAGAGTCGAATATATTTCTCTGCTGTATGTTGGACTGTCTTTTGGGTATATGCCAAGAGAGTTATAGTAGGGTCCTAAGGTCATGGAATGTCCAATTTTCAGAGGGACCTTCAGACTGATTTTCACAAGGGATGTTCAAGTCTGCAATCCCACCAACGATGGAGGAGTGTTCCTCTTTCCCCACATCTTCGACAGCATCTGCTGTCACCCGAGATGTATATCTTAGCCATTCTGACTGATGTGAGGTGGAATCAAGATTGTTTTGATTTGAATTTCCCTGATGACTAAGTATGTTGAATATTTATTTAGGTGCAACTGTTGGTTGCAGTTTTGTCCAAATGACAGTATCTTTTGCCTTACAGAAGCTTTTCCATTTCATGAGGTCCTATTTGTCAATTCTTGATCTTAGAGGATAAGTCATTGGTGTTTTGTTCAGGAAATTTTCTCCAGTGCCCATGTGTTCAAGACTCTTCACAACCTTTTCTTCTTTCGTTTGAGTGTATCAGGTTTGATGTGTAGGTCCTTGATTACCTTGGACTTAACCTTTGTACATGGTCATAAGTATGGGATAATTTGCCTTCTTCTACATGCTGGCTTCCAGTTGAACCAGCCATCTATTTGGAAAATGCTATGTTTCTTCCTTTGGATGGTTTTATCTCCTTTGCCAAAGATCAAGTTATAGGTGTGTGGGTTCATTTCTGGGTCTTTAATTCATTTCCACTTGTCAATCTGTCTGACTCTGTACCAACACCATGCATTTTTTTATCACTGTTGCTCTGTAATACTGCTTGAGTTCTGCGGTGATGATTCCCCCAGAGGTACTTTAATTGTTGAGGATAGTTTTCACTATCCTGGCTTTTTCTTAATCCAAATGAAGTTACACATTGCTCTTTCATCATCTATTAAAGAATTGAGTTGGAATTCTGATGGAGATTGCATTGAATGTGTAGATTGTTTTTGGCAAAATGGTCATCTTTACTATATTAATACTGTCAACCCATGAACATGTAAGCTCTTTCTATCTTCTGAGACCTTTTTCAATTTCTTTCTTCAGATTCTTGAACTTCTTATCATACAGATCATTCACTTCCTTGGTTAATCTAACAGCAAGATAATATCTTTATTTGGGACTATTGTGAAATATGTGAATTCATTATTTTCTTTCTCAGCCTGTTCATTGATACATTGAGGAGAGGAAGGCTCCTGGTATATTTGAGTTAATTTTATACCCTGACATTTTTCTGAAGTTGTTTATCAGTTTAAGAAGTTCTCTGGTGTAACTTTTGGGATCACTTAAGTATACTATCATATCACGTGCAAATAGTGATATTTTGATTTCTTCCCTGTCAATTTGTATCCTTTGTCTTCCATTTGCTCTCTGATTGCTTCAGCTATGACATCGAGAACTGTATTGAATAACTAGGGAGAGGGTGGTCTGCCTAGTCTAGTCCCTGATTTTAGTGAGATTGCTTCAAGTTTCTCTCCATTTAGTTTGATCTTAGCTAGAGGTGTGCTGTATATTTCTGTCACTATGTTGAGATATGGGCCTTCAATTCCTGATCTTTCCATGACTTTTATCCTGAATCGTTGCTGAATTTTGTCAAATGCTTTCTCCGCATCTAATGAAATGATCATGTGTCCTTATCTTTGAGTTTGTTTGCATGTTGGATCACATTAATTGTATGTCTAAGTGGGCAATTATATCTAATCAACTGGATCAAAGATTATTGTGTTGTGTATTCTTTATGTGAGGGTTTGTGTATAGGAAAGTGTGGTCGACACGAAACATTGGGTATCCGACGAGTGGGTATGTGTTTCTGCCAATATATCTAGCAGAGAAATTCAGACATTTCAGTGCCAGCGTTAGCAGGGTAAAAGACAACTTTACTTCTTTATTTTTATATTTTTACAATGACACATTCACTTCTGTATTTGATATGCTCTAGCTGTGTCTCTCAGGAAATATCTATATCCTTGCTCCTGGCAGAATGCACTTCTTAGCTTCATCAATGTTATATAGTTTTGGTGAGTGATGTGTGTATGTGTGTGTGTGTGTGTATATATATATATATATATATATATATATATATATATACATACATGGGTGGCTCCTACAGTTATGAGGATAGGTGGAATTTTCACATGGTTCCTGTGAAAGAAGTCAAGAATGGAGAATCAACAAATGACAATGCCACAGATTCCCTCCTGTTCTTATGAACATACTGAAGTTGAGGTTTCACTACACCTCAACTTCCTGCACCTCAACCATTCCTCTCCCTGCCCTTCCTCCTGAATCGTATTATTCCCCTAGAAAGAATCATGGTAAAACACCCAAAACCCTCATGTCTGGCCCTGGGAACACAGTGCGGTAGATAATGCAGAACTGATATCAAATGGGACTAGAGAATTTAATTCTATAGTCCATGTTGTCCTTTGGTTTACTGATGACTGGCAATTTTTACCTAAAATAAGTACTTGGGACTGTATCTTTTCAAGTAGGTACAGAATATTTACACTTTTATATTCACTCTATGGCTGGGCCACATTTGTTGCCAAAATCATTGCAGAAAATGAAATTGGAAAACAGAATTTTTGAGTACTCATTCAGCAAGATTTATCATGTCCTGTACCGAGAAATTTACAATGAGAAAGTGAAATACAGTATTCATTCAATTTAAGGTCTGAAGGGAAAATACTGGCCTTTGGGAAACAGAAAATCTAGAAAATTGAACTCTATTTCACGAAATGTACCAGAGAGTAAAATTATTATCCAGAAGAATCTCCTCCACTCCATGTTACAATATCTTTTCTACCCATTCCAAACTCTTGACTACATTTTTCAATTCAAAGCATGTAACCACTAATGAAGCAAAGAAAAGTCTGTAGCTTTAGAGAGATGGAGTGTGTATCACAGGAGACACACCTGGAAAGTGCATCCTTGAATCTTGTCAATGTAAGGAAAGCTGTTTCGCTGGTAGGCCATGGCAAGTCTCAGTGACATCATCCTTAAGCCCTCTCTGAAAAATCTCATGTAACCCGGAGATTACTAGCTTCTTCTGTGATGTCACAAGTGTTGTTGTGACTGCAAATGCCTCTCAGATATTCCTTCTGCACATCTACGGTTTACTAATTGGCATCTAATTCAGTGTAAACAGACATTTGGGAGGGAGAACAAAGAGGATTAAGAGATCAGAGATGGGGATAAAGAAGCTGCCCTTCTGTCTTGGTATAAAAAATGGAAGAAATATGTGGTCCTTGGGAAAGCTCAGTGAGTTCTTGATAGGGTTGAGTGGTATCGCTGAACAGATAGCACAGATCTGAGCCTTCCACATAGGGGAATCAGGAGCTGGGAGCCTCTCAGAAGCATCTGGACTTCCCCGTTCTTATACTTCCTGGATGTCAGAGAGTTTATATCATTCATTTCTTCATTCCAAAAGCCAAGTGATGGGAAGGGCACAGTTGTTTTCCTGAGAGCACATGGCCTTTATTCTTTTTGACAAGAAAATGGAGACAGGAAGGAAAAGTATTGGATCCCTAGCTCTGTGTAAACGCCTCCATGCTTTGGATCTATAGTGCAGTTTGTGTCTGACACTGATATTATGGAGAGAGAAGTGCTTCTAATTGAGATATCACCATCTCACTCTTTTAACTATTATTTCTCTGACTACCATTCCCTGAGAGTGACTCATTAGAATTCTGAGCCAATAGCTGTGATTAGCTGGTAGTTTTCTTTTATTTTATTTCTTATATTTTTTCAATTTTTTACAAATTGTATTTATTTTTTAAAAATGTACATTTATTCTCAGTTCAGTGGTTTGAAGGAATCAGAGAAAGAACTGGAAGAGCTTGAAGGGGCTCGAGACCCCAAAAGTACAACAATGCCAAGCAACCAGAGCTTCCAGGGACTAAGCCACTACCTAAAGACTATACATGGACTGACCCTGGACTCTGACCCCATAGGTAGCAATGAATATCCTAGTAAGAGCACCAGTGGAAGGGGAAGCCCTGGGTCCTGCTAAGACTGAACCCCCAGTGAACTAGTCTATGGGGGGAGGGCGGCAATGGGGGATGGGTTGGGAGGGGAACACCCATAAGGAAGGGGAGAGGGGAGGGGGATGTTTGCCCAGAAACCGGGAAAGGGAATAACACTCGAAATGTATATAAGAAATACTCAAGTTAATAAAAAAATGTACATTTATATATGTACATTTAAAATATTGTTTCCTTTAAGAATTTCCTAACATAATATCCCTAACAGGTCCCTCTCCAATTCTTCTATATCCCCCACCCTTACTTTCCCTTCACATTCCTTTTAAATGCAACTCAAACCAAGAGAGGACCAAGGACTTCTCCTTCCATTGGTGCCCAACAAGGCCATCCTCTACTACATATGCAGTTGGAGCCATAGGTATTTCCATTTTCCATCTTTGAATATTGGTCGCGTACCAGAAAGCTCTGTTTCATTGGCATTGTTCTTATGGGTTGAAAGGGTTTTCAGCTCTTGTTATCCTTTCTCAGAATCTACCAACAGGAAGTCCATTTCCAGTTTACTTTTTAGTTTACTTTTTAGTTTGACATGCTCTAGCTGTGTTTCTCAGGAAATATCTATATCCGTTTCCTGGCAGAATACACTTCTTAGCTTCATCAATCTTATCCAGTTTTGGTGGTTGAATATATAAACATATATATATTTAAAAAATATATATATATATATACATATATATATATATATATATATATATATATATATATATATACACTTTTGATGCTTCCTACACCTATTAGGTTACGTAGAATGTTTACATTGATTCTGTGCAACTAGGTCAAGAATGTAGAATTTACAAATGACAATATCAAATAGATTCCCTCCTCTACTTATGAAGGTATTGAAATTGAGGTTTCAGTGTTCCTCAAGCCTTTTTTTTTGCCCTGCCCATCCTCCTGTTTCTTATATTTGGCCTTAAGAAAGAATCATGGTAAAACATATAAAACCTATCAAGTCTGGCCATGGCAACACAGGAAGGTAGCCATATCTTGACTTCCCTCCTTCTAGTGGTTCCTGTAAGTCAGAGAGTTTATATCATTAATATCTTCATCCTAAAAGCCAGGTGTTGGGAAAGACACTATTCTTTTCCTTAGAGCTCATGGCTCTTATTTTTTTTGCCCAGGTCCTAAGGAAGAAGTGAAAGAAAAGTATTGTGTCCTCAGCTCAGAGTAAACTCCTCAATTATTTGGGTACCTATAGTGCAGTTTGTGTCTGATACTGGTATTTGGGAGAGAGATGTAATTCTAGTTCATCATATCAGTCTTTCCAATAGTATTACTCTGACTCCCATTGCCTGATAGTTACCCTTTAGATTTCTCATTCGATATGTCTGATTAGCTGGCAGTTTTCATATTTTTAACTTATTATTTTTTTTATTTTTTAGCAATTTTTTTTTGCTTTTTTAATTTGATTTATCCATATTTACATTTCAAATATTTTGGCTTTTCTCTGTTTCCTGTCCATAAGATCGCTATCTGGTCTCCCTACACTTCTTGCATAATCCCCCTTACTGCCCTTTTACATTCCCTTCAATTGGTAATAAAATCTAGTTTACACCAAGGTCATCTCATTCTTTTGTTTTTTTCGTGGTTCTATTTTTCGGAGGTGGGGACCGAACCCAGGGCCTTGTTCTTCCTAGGCAAGCGCTCTACCACTGAGCTAAATCCCCAGCCCCCAAGGTCATTTCCTTCTATAGGTGCCCAACAAGGCCATTCTCTGCTACAAATGCAGTTGGAGCCATAGGTTTACAATGTAAAATCTTTGAATATTTGTATAGGACCAAAAACTCTGGTTTGCTTCTTATCGGATTGAAAGCTCCTTCAGCTCTTGTAATCCTTTCACAAAATCTACCAACAAGAGGTCTGTTTTCAGTATACTGCTTTGCCACTACCATTCACTTCTGTATTTGACATGCTCTATCTGTGTCTCTCAGGAAAGAAATATATACGTTTCTTCTAATCATGCAATTCCAAGGTTAATCAATCTTATCTAGTTTTGGTAGCTGATTATCTATCTAACTATCTATCTATCTATCTATCTATCTATCTATCTATCTATCTATTGCTCTCTCTCTCTCTCTCTCTCTATATATATATATATATATATATATATATATATATATATATATATATACACATATCCTACAGCTATGAGGTTATTTGGAATTTTAACAAGGCTTCTGGGAATCATGGTCAAGAAAGTAGAATCCACAAATGGCAGTGCCACATAGACTCTCTCCTGTTCTTATGCACCTAATGAAGCTGAGGTTTCACTGGACCTCAAGCCATTCCTCATCCTGCACATCCTCCTGAAACTTATGTTTGGTCTGAAGAAAGAATCATGGTAAAACATCCAATACCCTCAAGTTTCTTTCTGGGAACACATTAAGGTAGATAATGCAGAACTGATATCAAATGGGGCTAGAGAAATGAATTCTATAGTCCATATTTATCTTTGCTTTATGGATGTCTGGTAATTTTGGGATAAAATAAAGATTTGGGAATTTATCATTTCAAGAACGTTCACAATATGAACACTGTTATACTCATTCTATAGCCTGGCCACTTTTGTTACAAAAATCATTGCAGAAAATGGAATTGAAAACAGAATTTTTGAGTACACATTCAGCAATATTTATTAAGTCCCATATCGAGGAATGTACAATAAGAAAGTGAAGAACAATATTCATTCCATTGAAGGTCTATAGGGAAAATACTGGCCTTTGGGTAACTGAGAAAAACTCCAAAATTGAACTATATTTCACTGTATCACAGGACACATACCAGGAAAGAGCACCCTCAAATCTGGTCAAAATGTAAGGAAAGCTGCTTAGCAGCTAGGCCATGGTAGTTCTCAGTGAAGTCATCATCAGGCCCTTTCTGATCTCTTATAACCTTGATAGCTTTATCTCTGTGATGTCCCAAGTGTTGTTATGACTGCATCTGCCTCTCAGGTATTCCTTCAATACTTCTAAGGTCTAGTAATTGGCATCTAATTCAGAGTAAACAGCAATTTGGGAGTGAGAACAATGAGGATGAAGAGATCAGAAATGGGGAGAAGGAAGATGACCTTCTGTCTTGGTCTAAAAAAACGAAGAAATATGCATTCTTGGGAAAGCTCACTGACTCCTTGGTAGGGTTTAGTGGTATTGCTCAAAAGAAAGCATTGATCTGAGCCTTCCACATATGGGAATCAGGAGCTGGGAGCCTCTCAGAAGCATCTGGACTTCTCTGTTTTTATGGTTCCTGGAAATCAGAGAGCTTATACCATTCATTTCTTTATTCCAAAAGCCAAGTGGTAGAAGAAGGAGATACTTGAGCATCTTGGGACAATATGGAATATCCAGCATGCCCTTGTAAAGTTTGGCAACTTTCCACAAACCCTTCGTCATTTTTGGAAGATTCCAAGGCCCTTTGTACAGATGGAGAAGGGGTGGGCCTCACCTGAGGAGTAGTTGTAGCTTTTGATGTCTCTTTGGCAGCAGAAGATGGCACAAGATCCCTTTTGGCAGAAGGTGGAAGGTTGAAACTGTCTTCCTTATAGGAGAAATTTCTCAAGACTCCATCAGGAGGATCAAATCTTAACCCTGTGTTTCTAGAAACTGGATGCCTGTGGTCCATTTTGGTAGAGGGAGAATGTCGACTATTTCTCCCCAGAGTGGACATGTGAAATAAATCTTCTTGGGTAGATGGGGATAGTTGTAAAGCATGCTGTTCAGATGCAGTAGATCCTAAGACATCCTTCTCAGATGAGGAAGGTCTTAATGTACCGTGTATATGTGTAGAAATCCTGACTGTGACGTCAGAAACGGGAGTAGGTATTAGAGCTACCTCTGAAGATGTGACCTCTCCTAGAGCATCATGGACATATGTGAGAGGTCTGGGAGCCTCATGACCAGATAAGGATGTTTCTAGATATCATTGTGTAATTGTGGAAGTTCCAAGAAAAATTTCTTCTGCTGGAGAAGTGGAAACAGACTTTCGTATAAAAGTGTCAGGTTCCCTAGCCTGCTTGATAGGCAAAACAGGTTCCAAGGCCCCTTCAGGAGATAAGGTAAAATCCAGAGACTTTGATGAATTTGGCAGACGTTCTGGGTCAGATTGTGTGTATAAAGAAGGACTGGCAACCCTTTGTGCATATTTGGAAGAGTGTGTAGCATCTTCTGTAGTTGGGGATGATGGCTGATCTTGAGGAGATAAGGAAGTTTCTATAGTCTCCTATTAAGTTTCCGGAGGTCACATTCATTCTTTTACACAAATGGAATCTAAGGAATCCCTTTCCTCAGATGTCGAGGATGGTACAGACACTGGTGTTTGCATATCATGTACCCCTACTCCTCGTTCACATATGGCTGTATCCGTAAACTTCTCTACATATGGAATATGTCCTAGAACATCTTTTGTACATGTAACACATCCTCAAGCCATCTCTATAGATGTGGCTGTGGGTAGAAGTCCTTTTGTAGATGATTCTTGTCCCACAGCCTCTTTATGAAATAGAGTACTACTCAGAGATTCCATCTCAGTTTTGGGAAATTCTAGCATCTCTGATGTATATGTGGAAAATTTGGAGACTCTCCTTTCAGGACAGAATGTGGTAGGGTCCCCTGAGGAGATAGAGGATGTTCTATCTTCTCTACACATTGTAAAGATATGGAGTCTACATGGCCTATTGCCTATGTGTTGTGAAAAACTTGGCTCTTTTGACGATGGTAGAGGATATTTGAATAATTCTCTCTTGTATACGGACATTGGAAGCCCTGGGGTACATGGTGAGGGTACTAGATCACAATTTTTATGTGCAGAAGGCCCAAGAATCCCTTGGGTAGACTCAGAATTTTCTACCACATCTTGCATGGGTGTGGACCTCTCAAGAGCCTCTTCTGAAACTGGCAGTGGTACTTGATCTAATGGTGTACATGCAGAAAGTTTTGTCTGTTCTTGGGCTGGTATGTGTGTTATGAGATTCACTTGGGGATTTGTGACTGTGTTTTGTCACAAATATACCCTTGTACCATAGTGATGATTTAAGCCCATTTTTAACAGTGGAGGGCTTTGAAGTCCCTCTTCGTTTAATAGGGAAGTTCTGAAATCCCCTTTGTCAGCAGAATCAGTTTTCAAACTCATTTTACCCAAAGCAGATTGCACAAGGTGCTGTGGTTTAGATGGGGGACTTCTTTGACTGTCTTTGTGAGTGTACATATCTCTCTGCCCTGCTTTAGCAGCTGGCAAAGTTATTATAGTCTCGTGGGGGGAGGGGGCAGGAATGTGTGGAATATGAGAAATCACTGAGATTACCTTTAATAGAAGAAGTTTTGCAGCCCTCTTTGTCTGATGGGGCCTGTTGTATGTCCCCTTTACCAGAGGGGTCTTCACCAACGATTTGGAGGAGAATTGGAAAGATTTGAGAATTGTAGGATAGGGAATGAACATTTGAAACTCCTTTGAAACTCTGTGTGCCAGAGAGCTGAACACCCAGAAGAGTGGGCAATACTGGGACCTCAGTGAAGGAGAGACTGCCACTTCTGGCCACATGTGCCTACATCCCTAGCCCAAGAGGAAACTGCATAGTGCCTCTGGACACATGAATATAGGAGCAGTCAATCTGCAGGTGCCCTGCAGTCCAAATTGCACCTGGATCCTAAATGGTTCAAACAGTATTCTACACCCAAACCTCGTGTGGGGTGGGGATGTCTCAGACCATCAGACGGGCAAAAATCCCTGAGAACTCTGCTCACATTCCTGATTCAAGAAAAAAATATACCTAGCTCCATCTGGGCCTCCTGTGCATAGGGACCTAGGAGCAGTAGGGTCAGGACATTTCTGCTTGCAGCTCTCATGGAAAGCTGAAAGTCAGCCCAACAAGCAAATTTAGGCCTGAGAAAAGAGGTGAATCAAACTTTTCTGCTGGATGTGACCTGACTGGAGGACTCAGGACACGCAAAAGCACAAAGGCAGAACTCCTCTGGGACCAAGCACTATGAGTATCTAGCTGGCTCCTGAACCTCCCTATTCCAGACCTAGAGCTCCCTTCTCCTAGACGCTGTGGGAGAGAGAGCTGATCACCCAGGAGTGTGGGTAATACTGAGCATAAAAGGCACAGAGACTGCCACTTCTGCACACCATTGCCCACATCTTTGGCCCAAGACAGAACTGCATAGTGCCTCTGGACACAGGAATATAGGAGGAGTAAAGCTACAGGAGCACCATGTTCCAGCCTGGGCCTGGATCTGAACTGAACTGGTCAAACAGCTCCCTGTACCCACATCCTGAGGGTGGGAGAACTAGACCTTCAGAGAAGCAGACACTCCTGGGAAACCAGAGAAGAATACTCTCTGCCCAGATTCCTCACTCAAGAGGTAAACACCTTGTGCCTTCTGTGCCCCCTCCCCCCACAGAGGGACCAGGAGAAGTGTGGGAATTTCCTTCTGGTTCCCACCCACAGGGACAGCAGAATGCCCATGAACAGGAGAAACTACATGCCTGAGAGCAAAATACTCTGTTCCCATAACTGGGTAAAAGAAAACAGAAAACAGGTTTACAGCAGTCCTGACACACGGGCCTACAGGATGGTCAAGTCACTGTCAGAAAGATAACTCCAGAGACAACCTGATGGCTAGTCAGGAACACAAGCAACAGAAATCAAGACTACTTGGGTTCATCAGAACCCAATTCTCCCATCAAAACAAAGACTGGATATCTAAACACACCAGAAAAGCAAGATCTAGATTTAAATTCACATTTTGTCATGAGGATGGATGATGTTAAGAAGGTCATAAATAACCCCCTTAAGAAAATACAGGACAACAGAAAATACAGAGGTAAACAAATAGAATCCAAGGAAGAGGGAACCCAAAACTACCGTAAAGTACTACTGGAAAAACAGCAAAACAGGGGAAGGAAATAAACAAAACCATCCAGGAGTTAAAAATGGAAAGAGAAACAATAAAGAAAGCACAAGGATGACAACCCTGGAAATTGAAAACCTAGGAAAGAGACCTGGAGTCACAGATGTGAGAATCACCAACATGAAAAAAGGGATAGAAGACATAATCTAAGGAGCAGAAGATTCCATACAAATCATTGACACAACTGTCAAAGATAATGGAAAATGGAAAAGCACTAGACCAAAACATAAAGGAAATACAGGACACAATGAGAAGATCTAATCTAAGGATTAGTGAAGACTGTCAACATAAAAGGACAGTAATATCTTCAACAAAATTATAGAATAAAACCTCCCTAATCTAAAGAAAGAGATGCCCATAAACATACACAAAGCCTACAGAACTCCAAATAGATTGGACCAGAAAAGGAAATCCTGCCATCACATAATAGTCAAAACACCAAATGCACAACACAAATAAAAATATTAAAAGCAGTAAGGGAAAAGGTAAATAACATATAATGGCAAACCTATCATAATTATACAAAAATTCTCACCAGAGACTATGAAAGTCAGAAGATCCTGGACAGATGTCATACAGACCAGAAGAGAACACAAACGCCAGCCCAGGCTACTGTATGCAAGAAAACTCTCAATTAACATAGATGGAGTAACTAAGATATTCCATGACAAAAACAATTTAAATAATATCTTTCTACACATCCTGTAATACAAAGGACCTTGAAGATAAACACAGAGCTAGTGTTTCCCAAATTAAATTACTATTACTTGTCAGATAAGCTTAGTTTTATGTAGTTATAGACGGTAAAATGCATACTTTTCTATATAGACAAAGCATGTGTTTCCCAGTCTTAATCTCAAATTCTTTGGCAAAATCTGTTTGTTTCAAGTGGGAAAAGTTTGTAGGAAGTTGACTTTAAAGATAAACCCATAGCATGTGTTTCAAGAAGTGAATTGCTGTTACATGGCGAATAAGCTTAGTTTTAAGTGGTTCTAGAGGGTAAAAAGCATATATTTCTATATGGACAAAACATGCATTTCCCATTCTGAATGTACCATTCTTTGGCGAATTCTGTTCCTTACAAGCAGGAAAAGTTTGCAGGAAGTTGACTTTGAAGATAAACACAGAGCTATTGTTTTACAAAGTAAATTGTTGTTACTTGGTGAATAAGCTTAATTTTAAGTGGTTCTAGAGGGTAAAAAGCAGACTTTTCTATATAGACAAAACATGCTTTTCCCAGTCTGAATCTCTCGTTATTTGGAGAATTATGTTTGTTACAAGCGGGAAAAGTTTGTAGGAAGTTTAATTTGAAGATAAACACAGCTAGTGTTTTGCAAAGTGGATTGCTGTTACTTGGAAAATAAGTTTAGTTGTAAGTGGTTCTGGACGTTAATAGGCACACTTTTCTATATAAACAAAACATGCCTTTCCCAGTCTGAATCAAATATTCTTTGGCGAATTCTGTTCGTTCCAAGGGGGAAAAGTTTGTAGGAAGTTGACTTTCAGATAAACACACAGCTAGTGTTTACAAAGTGAATTGCTGTTACTTGGCGAATAAGCTTAGTTTTAAGTGGTTCTAGACTGTAAAAGGCAGACTTTTCTATATAGACATAACCTGCGTTTCCCATTCTGAATCGAATATTCTTCATGAATTCTGTTTGTTACAAATGGTAAAAGTTTGTAGGAAGTTGACTTTGAAGATAAACACACAGCTTGTCTTTCGAAAAATTAATTGAAGTTACTGGGCAAATAAGCTTAGTTTTAAGCAGTTCTAAACGGTAAAAAGCATACTTCTCTATGTAGACAAAACATTCATTTATCATTCTACCAAACAGTGTTTTGCAAATTCTGTTCGTTCCAAGCGGGAAAAGCAGGTCCGAGGTTTACTTTGAAGATAAACACACAGCTAGTGTTTTGCAAAGTGAATTGCTGTTACTTGGCCAATAAGCTAATTTTAAGTGGTTCTAGACTGTGAAGAGCACACATTTCTCTATAGACATAGCATGCATTTCCTAATCTGAATAGCACATTCTTTGAGGAATTTGTTCCTTCCAAGCGGGAAAAGCTTATAGGAAGTTGACCTTGAAGACAAGCACACCACTACTGATTTGCAAAGTGAATTGCTGGTACTTTGCCAATAAGCTTAATTTCCAGGGTTCTATACGGTAAAGGGCAGACTTTTCTATATAGACAAAACATGTGTTTCCCAGTCTGAATCGAACATTCTTGGTGAACTCTGTTCGTTCCAAGCAGGAAAAGCTTGTAGGAGGTTGACATTGAAGATAAACACACAGCAAGTGTTTCAAAATGTGAATTGCTGTTACATGGCGAATAAGCTTAGTTTTAAGTGTTTCTAGATGGTAAAAAGCAGACAATTCTAATTAAACAAAACATGAGTTTCCCATTCTGAATTGACCATTCTTTGGCGAATTCTGTTCATTACAAGCGGGAAAAGTTTGAAGGAGGTTGATTTGAAGATAAACACACAGCTAGTATTTTCAAAGTGAATTGATGTTACTTGGAAAATAAGCTTAGTTGTAAGTGGTTCTGGAGGGTAAAAAGCAGACTTTTCTATATAGACTAAACATGCTTTTCTCAGTCTGAATCTCTCATTATTTGGAAAATTCTGTTTGTTAGAAGCTGGAAAAGGTTGTAGGAAGTTTGCATTGAAGATAAACACACAGCTAGTGTTTTGCAAAGTGAATTGCTGTTACTTGGTGAATAAGCTTATTTTACCTGGTTCTGGACGTTAATAGGCAGACTTTTCTCTATAGAAAAAGCATGCGTTTCCCAGTCTTAATCACACATTCTTTGGCGAATTCTGTTCCTTCCAAGCGGGAAAACCTTGTAGGAAGTTGACATTGAAGATAAACACACAGCTAGTGATTTTCAAAGTGAATTGCTGTTACTTTGCCAATAAGCTTAGTTTCCAGTAGTTCTAGTTGGTTAAAGGCAGACTTTTCTATATAGACAAAACCTGCGTTTCCCATTCTGAATCAAACATTCTTTGTGAATTCTGTTTGTTCCAAAAGCTAAAAGTTTGTAGGAAGTTGTCTTTGTAGATAAACACATAAAATGTGTTTCAAAAATTTGATTGAAGTTACTAGGCAAATAAGCTTAGTTTTAACCGGTTCTACACGATAAAACCAGACTACTCTATAAAGACAAAACATGCATTTCCCTTTCTACCAAACATTCATTTTCAAATTCTGTCCGCTCCAATTGGGAAAAGCTGGTCAGACGTTTACTTTGAAGATAAACACACAGCTAGTGTTTTGCAAAGTGAATTGCTGTTGCTTGGCCAATAAGCTTAGTTTTAAGTGGTTCTAGAGGGAAAAAAGCAGACTTCTCAATATAGACAAACATGGGTTTCCCAGTCTGAATCTCTCATTCTTTGGCGAATTCTGTTCGTTCCGAGCGGGAAAAGCTTGTAGGAAGCGGACTTTCAAGATAAACACACAGCTAGTGTTTTACAAAGTGAATTGCTGTTACTTGGCCAATAATCTTTGTTTTAAATGGTCCTAGAGGGTAAAAAGCATACTTTTCTATACAGAAAAAAAGTGCATTTCCCAGTCTGAATCTCTCATTCTTTGGCGAATTCTGTTCCTTCCAAGCGGGAAAAGCTTGTAGGAACTTAACTTTTAAGCTGAACACAAAGCTAGTGATTTGCAAAGGGAATGGCTGTTACTTGGCAAATAAGCTTAGTTTTAAGTGATTCTAGAGGATAAAAAGCATACTTTTTTATAGAGACAAAACATGGGTTTCCCAGTCTGAATCGAACATTCTTTGGAGAATTCTGTTCGTTCCAGCAGGAAAAGCTTGTAGGAAGTTGCCTTTGAAGATAAACACACAGCTAGTGTTTTGCAAAGTGAAGTGCTGTTACTTGGAAAATAAGCTTAGTTTTCAGTGGTTCAAGAGGAGAAAAAGCAGACTTTTATGTATACACAAAACGTGTGTTTCCCAGTGTGAATCACACATTCTTAGAAGAATCCTGTTCGTTCCAATCATGAAAAGTTTGGAGGAAGTTGACTTTGAAGATATACACACAGCTAGTCTTTTAAAAGTGAATTGTTCTTACTTGGGGATTAAGCTTAGGTTTGAGAAGTTCTAGATGGTAAAAAGCATACTTATCTATATAGACTGAAAAAGCTTTTCCCAGTCTCAGTCTCTCACTCTTTAGCGAATTCTGTTTGTTCCAAGCGGGAAAAGCTTGTAGAAAGTTGACTTTGAAGATAAACACACAGTGAGTGTTTTGCAAAGTGAATTGTTCTTACTAGGCGATTAAGCTTGGTCTTAAGTAGTTCTAAATGGTAAAAGCATTCTATTCTACATAGACTAAAAAAGGTTTTCCCAGACTCAATCTCTCATTCTTTGGTGAATTCTGTTCTTCCAAGCGGGAAAAGCTAGTAGGAACTTGACTTTGAAGATGAACACACAACTAGTGATTTGCAAAGTGACTTGCTGTTACTTGGCGAATAAGCTTAGTTTTAAGTGGCTCTAGAGGGTAAAAGGCAGACTTTTCAGTATAGACTAAAAATCCTTTTCCCAGTCTGAATCTCTCATTCTTTGGCGAATTCTGTTCCTTCCAAGCGGGAAAAGCTTGTAGGAACTTAACTTTTAAGCTGAACACAAAGCTAGTGATTTGCAAAGGGAATGGCTGTTACCTGGCAAATAAGCTTAGTTTTAAGTGATTCTAGAGGATAAAAAGCATACTTTTCTATAGAGACAAAACATGGGTTTCCCAGTCTGAATCGAACATTCTTTGGAGAATTCTGTTTGTTCCAGCAGGAAAAGCTTGTAGGAAGTTGCCTTTGAAGATAAACACACAGCTAGTGTTTTGCAAAGTGAAGTGCTGTTACTTGGAAAATAAGCTTAGTTTTCAGTGGTTCTAGACGGTAAAAAGCAGACTTTTCAAGAAAGACAAAACATGATTTTGCCAGTCTGAATCGAACATTCTTTGGTGAATTCTGTTCATTCGTAGCGGGAAAAGCTTGTAGGAAGTTGACTTTGAAGATTAAAAAAACAGCCTTTTTTTTCGTTTTACAAAGTGAATTGTTCTTACTTGGCGAATAAGCTAGGTTTTAAGTAGTTCTAGAATGTAAAAACCATACTTTTCTATATAGACTAAAAATCCTTTTCCCAGTCTCAATCTCTCATTCTTTGGCAAATTCTGTTCCTTCCAAGCGGGAAAAGCTTGTAGGAACTTGACTTTGAAGCTGAACACAAACGTAGTGAATTGCAAAGTGAATGGCTGTTACTTGGCGAATAAGCTTAGTTTTAAGTGGTTCTAGAGGGTAAAAAGCACACCTTTCAATATAGACAAAACATGGGTTTCCAAGTCTGAATCGAACATTCTTTGCATATTCTGTTTGTTCCTACCAGGAAAAGCTTGTAGGAAGTTGACTTTGAAGATAAACACACACCTAGTGTTTTGCGAAGTGAATTGCTGTTACTTGGCCAATAAGCTTAATTTTTAGGGGTTCTAGATGGTAAAAAGCATACTTTTCTATATGGACAAAACATGGGTTTCCTTTCCCAGTCTGAATTGAACATTCTGTCGTGAATCGTGTTCGTTCCAAGTGGGAAAGGCTTGTAGGAAGTTGACTTTGAAGATAAACACACAGCTAGTGTTTTGCAAAGTGAATTGTTGTTACTTGGCCAATATGCTTAATTTTAAGTGGTACTAGAGGGTAAAAAGCATACTTTTCTATATAGACAAAACATGCCTTTCACAGTCTGAATCACACATTCTTAGGCGAATTCTGTTCCATCCAAGTGGGAAAAGCTTGTAGGAATTTGTCTTTGAAGATAAACACACATCTAGTGTTTTGCAAAGTGAATTGCTGCTACTTGTCGAATAAGCTTAGGTTTAAGTGATTGTAGACCATAAAAAGCATACTTTTCTATATAGACAAAACAAGCGTTTCACAGTCTGAATCACACATTCTTAGTCAAATCGTGTTCGTTCCAAGCAGGTAAAATTTGTAGGATGTTGACTTTGAAGATAAAAACACAGCTAATGTATTACAGAGTGAATTGTTCCTACTTGGTGATTAAGCATAGTTTTAAGTAGTTCTGGATGGTAAAAAGGATACTTTTCTATATAGACTAAAAAAGTTTTTCCCAGGCTCCATCTCTCAATCTTTTGTGAATTCTGTTCATTCAAAGCGGGAAAAGCCTTCAGGAACTTGACTTTGAACATAAACACACACCTAGTGATTTGTAAAGTGAATTGCTGTTACTTGAGGAATAAGCTTAGTTTTAAGTGGTTCTAGACGGTAAAGAGCAAAATTTTCTACATAGACAAAACATGCTTTTCCAGTCTGAATGACACATTCTTAGGTGTATTCTGTTCGTTCCAAGCGGGAAAAGCTTGTAGGAAGTTCACTTTTAAGATAAGCACACAGCTAGTGATTTGCAAAGTGAATTGCTGTTACTTGTCGAATAAGCTTAGTTTTAAGTGGTTCTAGACCCTAAAAAGCATACTATTCTATATAGACAAAACATGCCTTTCCCATTAGGAATCACATATTCTCACGTGAATTCTCTTCATTCCATGTGTGAAAAGCTTGCAGGAAGTTGACTTTGAAGATAAACACACAGCTAGTGATTTGCAAAGTGAAATGTTGTTACTTGACGAATAAGCTTAGTTTTAAGTGGCTCTAGAGGGTAAAAAGCACACTTTTCTATATACACAAAACATGTGTTTCCCAGTCTGAATCGAACATTCTTTGGCGAATTCTGTTCGTTCCAAGCGGGAAAAGCTCGTAGGAAGTTGACTTTCAAGATAAACACACAGATAGTGATTTGCAAAGTGAATTGCTGTTACTTGTCCAAAAAGCTTAATTTTAAGTGGTTCTAGACGGTAAAAAGCATACTTTTCTATATAGACAAAACATGCGTTTCCCAGTCTGAATCACACATTCTTAGGTGAATTCTCATCTTTCCAAGTGGGAAAAGCTTGTAAGAAGTTGATTTTGAAGATAAACACACAGCTAGTCTTTTACAAAGTGAATTCCTGTTACTTGTCCAATAAGCTTAGTTTTAAGTGGTCCTAGAATGTAAAAAGCAGACTTTTCATTATAGACAAAACATTCGTTTCCCAGTCTGAGTCACACATTCTTCTCTGAATCGTGTTTGTTCCAAGAGGGAAAAGTTTGTAGGAAGTTGACTTTGAAGATAAACACACAGCTAGTGTTTTGCAAAGTGAATTGCTGTTACTTGGCCAATAAGCTTAATTTTAAGTGGTTCTATTCAGTAAAAAGCATACTTTTCTATATAGACAAAACATGTGTTTGCCAGTCAGAATCACACATTCTTAAGTGACTTCTATTCGTTCCAAGCCGGAAAAGCTTATAGGAAGTTGACTTTCAGGATAAACACACAGCTAGTGTTTTGCAAAGTGAATTGCTGTTACTTGGCCAATAAGCTTAGTTTTAAGTGGTCCTAGAAGGTAAAAAGCCTACTTTTCTATATAGACAAAACATGCGTTTCCCAGTCTGAATCACACACACATTCTTAGGCAAATCCTGTTCGTTCCAAGCGGGAAAAGTTTGTAGGAAGTTGACTTTGAAGATAAAAGCACAGCTAATGTTTTACAAAGTGAATTGTTCTTACTTGGAGATTAAGCTTAGTTTTAAGTGGTTCTAGATTGTAAAAAGCATACTTTTCTATATAGACTAAAAAAGCTTTTCCCTGTCTCAATCTCTCATTCTTTGGCGAATTCTGTTCGTTCCATACGGGAAAAGCTTACATGAACTTGACTTTGAAGATAAACACACAGCTAGTAATTTGCAAAGTGAATGGCTGTTATTTGGCGAATAAGATTAGTTTTAAGTGGTTCTAGAGGGTAAAAAGCACACTTTTCAATATGGACAAAACATGGTTTTCCCAGTCTGAATCTCTCATTCTTTGGCGAATTCTGACCTTTCCAAGCGGGAAAAGCTTGTAGGAAGTTGACTTTCAATATAAACACACAGTTAGTGTTTTGCAAAGTGAATTTCAGTTACTTAGCAAATAAGTTTTGTTTTAAGTGCTTCTAGAGGGTAAAAAGCATACTTTTCTATATAGACAAATCATGCCTTTCGCAGTCTGAATCACACATTCTTAGGCGAATTCTGTTCCATCCAAGTGGGAAAAGCTTATAGGAATTTGACTTTGAAGATAAACACACAGCTAGTGATTTGCAAATTGAATGGTGTTACTTGGCGGATATGCTTAGTTTTCAGTGGCTCTAGACGGTAAAGAGCAGACTTTTCAATATAGACATAACCTGGTTTTCACAGTCTCAATCTCTCATTCTTTGGTGAATTCTGTTCTTTCCAAGCGGGAAAAGCTTATAAGAAGTTGACATTGAAGATAAACACACAGCTAGTGTTTTGCAAATTGAATTGCTGTTACTTGGCCAATAAGCTTAGTTTTAACTGGTTCTGAAGAGGACTAAAATCAATCTCTACAAAGACTCAAGGAGATAGACTCCAGAATATCAAATAGTCCTTTCAAAAATGGTGAATAGCACTAAACAAAGATTTCTCTACTGAGGAATATCAACATCCTTAGCCATCAGGTACATGAAAATCAACAAATTCTGAGGTTACACAGGACACCACTCAGAATTGTTAGGTTAAGAAATTCACAACAGATTCTGGGAAGGAGGTGGAGAAAGAGGAACTCTCCTCCATTGTTGGTCAGATTGCAAGCTGGTATAACCATCTGGAAATAAGTCTGGAATTTTCTCACAAAGTTGTATATAGTACTACCTGAGGATACCACAATCCCATTTCTTTGATTTATACGCAAAAGATGCTCCAACATATAAGAAGGACACATGATGCTACAGGTTGAGAGCAACCTTTCTTTTTTATAATAGCCAGAAGCTGAAAATAAACCAGATGTCCCTCAACATAGTAATGGATAAATGAAATATAGTACATTTACACACCTGTGTTCTTCTAACCTATCAAAAACAATGTTTTCATTAAATTCTTAGGATAGAGTAGAAATTATCATTTTGTGTAAGGTAACCCAGTCACAAAAGACCACAAATTGTATATATTTATTGGAAGTTTGTATCAGCCCAAAAGTATGGAAAACATAAGAAAGAATTCACAGGCCTTTTGAAGCCAGCAGGAAGAAGACCAAAATGCAGATGTTACAATCCTTCTTAGGAGGGATAAAAAATATTCATGGGAGGAAATTCAAGGATAAAGAGTCAAGCAGGGCCTGAAGAAAGTGTCAACCAGAGACTGCCCCATGTGGGGATCTGTCCCATATGCAGTCACACAAACCAATCACTATTGCTGATGCCACCAAGTCCTTGTTGACAGGAGTCAGATATGGATGTCTCCTGAGAGACTCTGACAGAACCCTGCTGACACTGGTGAGGATGAATGAAACTAAACAATGGATTGAACAAGGGGGATTCAATGAAGTTATTAGAGAGTGTACTTAATGAGCTGAAGGGGTTTGCAAAACCCCAGGAAGAACAACAATATCAACCAACCAGACCCACCAGAAATTCGAGGGATTAAAACACCCACTAGTGAGTACAGATTGAGGGACCCATGACTCCAGCCACATTGGTGGCAGAGGATTGCTCTAACATCATTGGAGGAAAAGCCCTTAATCTTGTGAAGGCTTGTATCCCCGATGTAGGGTAATGCCACAGCATTGAGGTTGAAGTAGATTGGTGGGAATTGGAACATCCTCACAGAAGACGGTCAGGGATGTTATGGAAGAAAAGGAAAGGAAATAACATTTGAAATGTAAATACATAAAATATTCAGGAAAAATTATTAAATAAAAAAGATACCTTGTCTCATTAAATTAATAATAAAGTAATTATCATTTGCCATTTCTGATATTGACAAAAATATTAGAGTTTGGTACTAATTTCCTTTGGTCTCTTTTGCTGTCTATATAATATTTCCCTTTAGGTTATGACTTATTTAAATAAAAATGTATTTTACAATTTAAAGGAATATAGAATGAAAAAATTATTGACAGAATTGGTGACTTCCCTTTATTAAAAGTTGAACAACTACTTGAAGAAACTTTAATGGTTAATATCAAAATAAGTTTATAGAGTTTGTATATCAAATATTTTTTGTTAATAGCCACAGTCAGGAAATGCTTCTTATATTTATGCATTATGGTATTTGATTTTGGTAAAAAACTCAATGATCTTAGATTTTATAATAATGTACATAAGTAATTTATTCTTAAAATTTGGTTACAGAAGGAAGTTATCAACGAATACATATATACAATGTAGCACACTTTTCTAATATAAATAGAGCATATTAAATATATACATATATATTTTATGGTCCAAAGATGAACAATCATGTTTAAAAGGAAGATATAACATTGAGTGTACCTACATTTGAAGTTGAGATGATTCATGATTCCATGAATTTCTTTCGAGAATCCTAAGAAGATAAAATTAGTGTTGGAAAAATCTAAAACTGCAATTAGAAGGCTTAATCTAGTATACATATCTAAACAGTGCTTTGAAAAAAATATACAGAACATATTTTCATATATATAGGTATACATGCATTATATATTATATAATATATATATATATTATATATTATATAAAAAAATTCTCAGTGCCCATAAATTATCATTATCACTAAAGCAATTTCCTGGTCATGTTAGAGTTGAATTATCAAACACACACACACACACACACACACACACAGTTTCCTAAAATATAAACAATTAGCAAATAATATTCATTCAGATAAAACTAATGAAAACTGATGAATTAAATTTACAAAATGATGTTCTCCGAAAAGTATACTTTCTAGCATTTAAAATATTGCCTTATGATATGTGGCAAATCTTCACAAAGGAATACTACTGAGCTATCAAAAACAATGACTTTATGTAATTCATAGACAAATGGAGGGAACTGGAAAATATCATCCTGAGTGAGGTAACACAACCATAGAAAAACACACATGGTATGCTCTCATTGATAAGTTACTATTAGCCCATATTACCCTAGATGCATAGAAAACATGAAACTCAAGACCGATGATCAAAATATGAATGACTCACTCATTCTTTAAAAAGGGAACAAGAATACCCTTGGCAGGAAATTGGGAGGCCAAGAATAAAACAGAGGCAGAAGAAAAACCCATTCAGAGCCTGCCCCACATGTTGCCCCATAAACAGCGACCCAATTAGAGAAGACGGGTGAAGCAAAGTAATGCAGACTGACAGGAACTGGATGTAGATCTCTCGAGAGACACAGCCAGAATACAGAAAATACAGAGGCAAATGCCAGCAGAAACCACTCAACTGAGAAAAGGACGCCCGTTGAAGGAATCAGAGAAAGGACTGGAAGAGCTTGAAGGGGCTCGAGACCCCATATGAACAACAATGCCAACCAACCAGAGCTTCCGGTGACTAAGCCACTACCTACAGACTATACATGGACTGACCCTGGACTCTGACCTCATAGGTAGCAATGAATATCCTAGTAAGAGCACCAGTGGAAGGGGAAGCCCTGGGTCCTGCTAAGACTGAACACCCAGTGAACGTGATTGTTGGGGGGAGGGAATTAGTAGGGGGAGGATAAGGGAGGGGAACACCCCCCCAAAAAAAGAAAAAAAAGAAATACATTTAAATGAAAATTCTATAATTACAATTAAACAGAAAATCTTCTAGATTTTTATAAAAAACTAACGAACAGTAAGTATACTTACAAAAAAAAAAAAAAAGAAATATGGGCAATTGCATTCTAAACACGAGTATGCAATTGTACCTAAAACAAATGTACTTTTTGGATGCAGGAGAAATAAACCGGTCTCTTATACAAACTGATAGCTTGTATATTATAGGTGTGGGACAGTTAATGCTTAGCGGGACAGTTAATGCTTAGCATTATTTCTTTTTTTTTTTCTTTTTTCTTTTTTTTTTTTTTTTTTGGAGCTAGGGACCGAACCCAGGGACTTGCACTTGCTAGACAAGCACTCTACCACTGAGCTAAATCCCCACCCCTATGCTTAGCGTTATTAATGAGGAGTATTTATTGGTCCTTTTTATTTTGTTATTGCCACATACTTTTTCCCTCTTCCGATGAATTACTACAGGGTTATTTATCATTTCTTTCCTCTTGAGAATATCCCTTATTTTCAGATTGCGGTTTCCCATTTTTAGACTAAGATTGCTGAAGAGACATGGCTTCCTGGTGATTATGCTATGTAAAGTTTCCCCTCTTGTGTTGATGTGAATGATACATTTGCTCTGTAGTCAATTCTAGGCTAGTATCTGTATTCTTTGAAAATGTTTTGAAAGGTGATCCAAGCCCATTTATATTTTAGAATATCCATTGAAGATTCAGGTGTTAGTCTCATGTGATCAGCTTTACGTGTGACTTAGTCTTTTTCCTTCACAGATTTTGTATTTTTATTTCTCTGTTCAGTTAGGCTTTGATGATGATGATGATTATGATGATTATGACGATGATGATTTATTTTTATTATTATTCATTATTATAATTATTATAATAATTATTATTTTATTATCACTTTTATTATTATATTATATTATTGTTAATATTTATTATTATTTTATTATAATTATTATGTGTCTACTTGATATTTTCTTTGATTCTAGTTCATTAACAGGTATCTCTTTCTGGTTTGGGGAATATTGTTCCCAGAAAATCACAGACAAATAGTTATTGTAGCTGATTTTATTCTCATGCTTCTCATAGTGTCCTGAACTTATGAATCAGGGACCCTCCCTCAGTTGGTTCTGATTGGAAAATACAGATATTGATAGCCAGTGTCTAGGCAGGGAAATCAGAGCAGGAGTTTCAGGATGCTTGGACAAAGGTCCAGAAGGGAATAAGGCATGGAGATTCTCCAGGAGAGACTTTCAGGACAGAGAAGCAGCTGACATAGAAGAGCATGAGAATAAGCAGACCCAGGAGAGCTGCCCAATTGTGTCTAGGGCAAGAAAGATGGGATACAGATTTTAGCAAATAATAACGTGGGAATATAAGTTGGGGATAGTTTAGCCACTCAGAGGTTAGGAAGTGGCCTTTCCATTGAGCTGTTAAAGGCATAGAAAATATAAAGGCTGTATGTGTGTGGCCTCCATCCATAAGCCCCCTCTCCCTATCCACTTCCTCTGCCCTGTTTTGTTCAAATGTGTTTCCCCCTCTGCAAAAACATCCCCTTGCTGCCTCCCCAGCATGACATTCTATTTACTGGAAGGCCCTGCCTTGGCACGACCAAGGGCTCCTCCCATTGGTGCAGAGCATGGTCATGCATTGCTACATATGCAGCTGGAGACGCCAGTCTGTTCATGTGCAGTCTTCAGGAAGTGTTTTAGTCCCGTAGAGATCTGGTTTGTGACCCCTGTTGTCCTCACTGGGTTGCAAGGCACTTTACCTCCTTTAATACTTTCTCTATCTTCTCCAAAGGGGACCCTGTTCTCAGTTCAATGGTTGGCTGGAAGCATCAGCCTCGGTGTTTGTCATGATCTGGGAGAGCCTCTCAGGGGACAGCTATATCAGGCTCCTGTAAGCATGCACTTGTTGGCCTCAGCAATGTTGTTTAAGTTTGGGGGCTGTATGTATGTGGGCTGCATGTATGTGGGCTGCATCCCCAGGTGGTGCAGGCTCAGAATGGCTATTCCTTCAGTCTCTGCTCTAAACTTAATCTCCATATCATGTCCTATGAATATTTTTGTTTCCCCTTTTAATACAGACCATCCTCACTTGGTTCATCCTTCTTCTTGAACTTAAAGCGGTATGTGAATTTTATGTTGGTAATTCAAGTTTTTGGGATAGTGTGTCTGTGTGTGTGTGTGTGTGTGTGTGTGTGTGTGTGTGTTATTTTTCTTTTGTGTGTGTGTGTGTGATTTGGTTGCCTCATTCAGGATGGCATTTTATACTTTCATTCATTTGCTTATAAATTTCATGATGTCATTGTATTTGATTACTGAGTTGCACTCAATTATGTAGATGAACCACATTTTCTGTATCCATTCATGTGGTCAAATCATCTGGGTTCTTCCTAGCTTCTGACTATCATGAATACAACTGCTATAAACATAGTCCAATATGTGTCCTAGTTATATGTTGGGGCATCATTTGGGAATATGCCCAGGAGTGGGATAGCTAAGTCCTCAGTATATATTATGTCCAATTTTCTGAGGAAAGTCCAGAGTAATTTCTGGAATATTGTACCTCATTTCAATCCCACCAATAATGGAGGAGTCTTCCTCTTTCTCCACAATGTGACCACCATATGCTGTTAAATGAATTTTTGATCTTAGTCATTCTGCCTGGTGTATCTTTTGATTTTCATTACCCTGATGAACAATGATGTTGAACATTTCTTTATGTATTTCTCAGCCATTCCAAATTCTTCTGCTGAAAATTATTTTTTTAGATCTGTATCCCATTTATAATAGGGTTATTTAACTTTCTGGAGTATAACTTCTTGAGGTCTTTGTACATATTGAATATTAATTCTCTTTTATATATAGGATGGCCAAGATCTTTTTTCAAGATATTAGTTGTCATTTTGTCATAATGACAGTGTTTCTTGCCTTACAGACACATGTCCTTGTTCATGGTGTCACTTCTCAACAGTGGAAACCTAACTAAGACCCCAGACTGGATAGTTCATGGGATTGCTCATATGTCCTTGGCACCATCACTCTTTTATCTTCTGCAATGGCCCAACCCAATCTCTCTCCAGTCCAGGGTGCTCCTCCAGTCTTGGTTCTCACAGGACTCCCCTATACAAGGCACTTTCCCTCAGAGTCTCCTAGTGTGTACAATACGACCTGCCATATCATCCTCTTCATTGATAGGGTGGTCTATTCTCGAGGATGGGCACAAAGTCTCCCATGTGGTTTTGTAAAGTAGCAAAGCATCTCCAGGGACAGGACACAGATTCTGGGGCTTAGAGAGATGGCTCACCCACGAAGGACACTTGTTACTCTTGCAGAGGACCCAGGTTCTATTCCCAGCATCCATATGATGGCTCACAGTTGAACTGTTAGCCAGTTTCAGGAGATCTAATGCCCTCTCTTGGCCTCTTCAGACATCAGGCAGGCACGTGGTGCACACAGTTCCGTGTAGCCAGAACATTCACACATTCATAATGTAAAAACATCTGATTTTTAAAAGGTATGAGCTTTGGGTTATTGGCACAGATGATGCTGAGCCTGGATCCCAACAGCTCTCTTTTAAGGGGAGGAGGGACACCAGGAGTTTGGAACCCGGTGGCTGTAGGTGAGGGAGCACCGTATGGTCATGTCAGTATAATGCCTCCTGGTTTGGAAGTGCCCATCTCAGGGCTCTGATGGTGCCCATGAGGCAGAGGTCTCAGCACTGAGCTTGGGAACAGTCAGCACTGGGGGAAGGTGGCAGGTCAATGACTATGTCTTTCTTCAAATACAATGAAAGAGGTTCTTTTCCCCGTGTTTTCTGTCATCATAGAGTTCTAAAAACCCCTGTGGTCCAGATGAACTTAATTTGAAAGTCATTACAAAGGAGATGGGGGGTGTGAGCTGACAGTTCATTAAGGAAATATTTGATGAGCCAAGAAAAAAGTGCGAAAGTTAATATTATAAAGACGATTAATGAGCAGGATGGCTCCAAAAATTCATAAAAGAAAATAACAACACAACAAGCAGGCCCTCCTCTCGGTTGGCCTGACAGGCTTCTGACAGTGTGTCCTGATTTGTTTGTATTAAATGGTTGAGGCTCTAGGCTTGCCCACATGGCCAATGTTGTCTCTCATCTGAACTTGACAGGATAACATTACGTTTCTGTGTACACACATTCCTAATGCCTTAATCGCTTTAGCTGATGTGGGCTCGGGGGATTGCCAGCCAGTTAGGGATGAAGAGGCTTAATATGTTTCTTCTTTAAAAATAACAACAAAAACAAGAAAAACAACAACAACAATAACAACAACAACAGCAGCAACAAAAAAACAAAACAAAACAAACAAACAAAAAACCAAGTTTGCATTTTTTTTAAACCACAACAAGTTCATATTCACCAGAAAAGTAAACTGGAATTTATGTTGTCTGGTGGGTACTTGTTCTTCTCTCTAGAGCGCCATTGTATTAGGGTTTCCAGAGAAACAGAAATGGCAGAATGAATACACATTGTCTTAGTTAGATTTCCATAGCTGTGAACAGACACCATAGGCAAGGTAACTCTTCTCTATTTTAAGGCTTGTTTTATTTTAATGTCTGATCGTGTGAGGCCACAGTGAGGTCACTATGCACGGACGTGAAGGAAGCTTTATTTCTTGGTCTCTTCCTCCTTGGACAGAGTCTTGATGGTCTCCTCCTTCTTGGCCTGGAGGCACTCCTCCCACGCGTTTTTGTGCTTCCCTGGTCTTAGACCTGCGAGCCTCAGCCTGGTCAGCCTGTAGCTTCTTGCATGCCTCGTCTGCCTTCGGTTTGAGGATCTGCTCCATCAGAATCCATTGGTTTTTGGATACATTCCTTTGAACCTTCAGGTACAGGCTGTGATACATATGGCGGTCCATCTTCTTAGATTCCCAGTATCTCCTGAGAAGCCGGTGCAGGATCCTCATCCTTCTCATCCAGGTCACCCTCTCAGGCACCCAAGTGTTGACAGTTCCCTTTCTCATCCTTATGATCATATGCCTGCCCTTCAAGGTGTGTTTCTGGCAGCGAGTCTGAGGATGGACAGTTACAGGCTTCCAGATGATCAGGCCATCTTCAATCAGCTTCCTGATCAGCTGATGGGAGTTGGCATTGGCGATTTTATTGGTCTCATTGGGGTCCAACTGGAACTTCTTTTTACCACAGTGGAGGACACTAGAGGCAAGACACTTCTGTAGACTGAGCATGCTCATGGCTGCAGACGCAGCAGCCAAGGCAACTCTTATAAAGGACAAGATTCCACTGCAGCTAGCTTACAGTTTCAGAGGTTCAGTACATTATCATCATGGCAGGAATCATGGGAGCATCCAGGCAGACTTGGTGCTGGAGGAGCCCAAAGTTCTTGATGCACAGACAGCAGAAACGGACTGTCTGTACCACTGAGCATAGTTTGAGTATATACAAATCTCAATGCAAAGCCACCACAGTGGTACACTTCCTCCACCAAAGTCACACCTACTCAAACATGGCCACACCTACTCCAACAAGGCCACACTTACTCCAACAAGGCCACACCCACTCCAACAAGGCCACACCCACTCCAACAAGGCCACACCCACTCCAACAATGCCACACCTACTCCAACAAGGCCACACCCACTCCAAAATGCCACACCTACTCCTCAATGCCACACCCACTCCAAAAATGCCACACCTACTCCAACAAGGCCACACCTTCTCCAAAAAGGCCACACCTACTCCAACAAGGCCACACCTTCTCCAACAAGGCCACACCTACTCCAACAAGGCCACACCTAATCCAACAAGGCCACACCTTCTCCAACAAGGCCTCACCTACTCCAACAAAGCCACACCTACTCCAACAAGGCCACACCTAATCCAACAAGGCCACACCTCCTAATAGTATTACTCCTCATGGGTCAAGCATTCAAACACATGAGTCTATGGTGGCCCACTCCTATTCAAACCACCAAACACATCAAAAGGTAATTTGACTTACAGACCACTGGATAATCTAACAATGGCTGTCCCATACAAGGGTATTAGAACCCCATTGACTGCTCAGTCTATGATGATTGATGCCTCAGCCATCTTAACCTTGTGCTGAAGGCACGTGGGTTTCCTGGAGGCGTTGGTCTTCAGTCTACAATGAGATATCAGAGAAGGTGGTTCGAATATTAGCAAAGGAATACAGCAGCCACAGGAGAGATGAACTTGCCAGTGAGAGTGAAGGCAGGCAGACAAAAATCAAAGCCTCCTTCTTTCACATTCTTAAATCTGGGTTGCCACCAGAAGGTCCCACCTACACTTAGGGCAAATCTTCCTGATTCAAATAACCTGATCAAGAAAATCCCTCACAAGAGTGCCCAGATGCGTGCATTTTAATTGAATTCAGAGCCACTCAAGTCAGCAACCAAGATTAGTGATCATGTCTGCCAACTCTGTCATATTATTTATTTTTCTTGTTTGCTTTATATTTTGGGCCCGAGATTAACCAAGTCGTGCCACTCATATTGTTTAGCCTTGAAGCATTCATCTGCATTCTGTTCTGACTAGAAATCAAGAAGCACAATATATGTTCACCCCTCCCCTGGCTTATCCCTGCCTCACCCAGGAACCAGCCAGCTTGCTGTCACTCCAGTCTCAGAGACGGGATGGCTGATAATAAGGCTTCAAGTCCAAGATCAGAGCCCTGGCAAATTTATTGAATCCTGCTATCTGGCTTGTAGATGGTGTGTTCTGCCTATATTTTACTGGGGTGGGAAGGTCCAGCAAGCTCTCTGGGGGTTCTTTTTAAATATAGGTGCACCAATAACACAGAGGAGGAGTCCATCTTTATGACTGAAGTCACACCCTCCAAAGTGCTGCTTCCCAATGATGTCATTTTTGGTGACATCTTCCTAGGGGTGGGGTAGGGGAGACATTTAGATCACAGCAACCTCTACCGATGGAGAAGGCTCTCCTCCAGCTTGCACCGGCATCATCAGGCTTCTGTGTGAAGGCAGCACAGGCAATTTAAGTCCCAAGAATATCCCTGTTATGTCTCCTTGGCCCCAATGTCCCCTGTACCATGACTGTCACCCAGTAACAGCTGCCCTTGTGTGCACCAGAGCGCAGCTTCCCTGATGTCAGGCACCTGGGATCTACCTCTATCTCCTTTTAAACCCATTTGTTAGCTAAAGGATATGGGTCAGTAGGTAAACTACTTGCTGTACTTGCATGGAGACCTGAGCTTGGATCCCCAGAGCCAACTTACAAGTCTAAGGTGGGAGCATCCACTCTGACCCCAGAATCAGGGAGACAGAGACCTGGGAACCTCTGAAGTTCACTGGCCACCCCATAGTCAATGTTTTACTACAGATTATACTGCTATGAACGGACACCATAACCAAGGTAACTCTTATAAAGACAACATTTAATTGGGGTTGGCTCACAGGGTCAGAGGTTCAGTCCATTACCATCAAGGTGGGAACATGGCAGCATCCAGGAAGGCATATTGCAGGAGGAGCTGAGAGCTCTACATCTTCATCTGAAGGCTTCTAGGAGAATACTGGGTTTCAGGTAGCTAGGATGGGGGTCTTAAAGCCCACACCCACAGTAACACACTCACTCCAACAAGGCCACATCAACTCCAACAGGGCCATACCCTCTAAAGCTGCCTCTCCCTGGGCTGAACATACACGCACACACACACATGCAGGCAAACAGGCACGCACGCTCCCAATCCATCACAGGCATCAGTTCCCAGATCCCAGTGAGAAAAGGCTACCTCAAAAACCAAGACAGCCACTGGCAAGATAGCTCAGCATGCAAGGGCATTTGCCACCAAGCCTGAGGATCTGAGTTCAATCCCCAAGACTCACCAGGTGGAAGATGGGACTGAATCCTACAACATGTCCCTTGGTCTCTACATATGTGTTGTAGCATGTATGTGTCTCCCCCGACTAAGAAAAACTATTTCAAAGAGGAATGACACCCAAAATTGTCCTCTGACATCTACATGAATGCACATACACAAGTCACGAGTGTATACACACACACACACACACACACACACACACACACACACACACACACATACCACTTGTCGTGGAGACAGTCTCATGTAGATGTTTTTCAAGATAATACTGGTCTTAGTGCAATTCTTGTTCTATTGTCCAAAGAGAGAGACATCTCTAATAGGGCCGGGTATGCACAAGGTTTCCCATCTAACGAAATAGGAAACGGGAAGTTATGATTCCCAATTTCAGGATGAAAATCAATGAATTCTGCTCTGTGACGTTGCACGTTCCTGCTTATCTTCAGAAGTGATAGCCAGACATTGCTGTCACCTGGTAAACTGGAAGTGCCAATATGACATTGGGGTGGGACAGGGATGAGAGACAAGATGGTACTGGTCTACGCACAAACCCAGAGCTGTAGGGAGCCGTTCCTCGCTTCATTTGGCGTAGTAGGGACAGCATCAGAGGGAAAAGGGATTATACCTCTTAAATAAGAAACAAGCTTATGCAGTTTCATAGGAAATAAGCTGACACAAGTTTGGGTTTCTGTTGATTCTTGTCTTGATTGAGTGAAGACAGAGTTTTCAGCTTTTCCTAATAGGCTCTGGGTTTCCTTTTAACATTCTCATCTCAATGCTCCGAATTCCCATTCTTTGTGTGTAATGCCCTTATGGTACTTGAATCACTCTGGTCAGGCCATTGGTCCTAATAGTTACATAATGTTTCCTTTTCAAACACAATGCTTGGGGTGAGGGAGACAGCTTGGGGTGGAGCCTGAGGGACTGGACACAAGGTAAAAACTAAGCCTGGGTATACGTTCTTGTACCAAGAGTTGGAGAATTCCTGGGATTTACTGCCAGCCCTTCTGACCTATACTGGTGAGATGCAGGCCACAGAGAGACCCTGGGTCAAAAACAAGGTCTGCATGTCACACACATAAACACATACAAGCACAGCACATATGCAAATATGCATACACAAAAATGGGAAAACATGTTATTAAACATCCATGCATGTAACGAATTTTCCTCAGAAAAATCCCAGATCACTTTCTTTAAAGAGGAGATAGTTGCAAAAACAGATGCAAGGGAAAGGAAGTTGTAATGGAAACGAGTCTGACACCCCTTCATTATATGGGGATTCATGTAGACTTAGATTTTTTTAACCTACTTTAATAAGGGTTCTCAAATGCTTAGAGCCCCCTTCTAGCCCACTGTCCAAAGGTAGGGGAGAAAAGATGATAAATAGGGCAAGTGGATGTGGACCTGTTTAGAAGTAGTTTTGTGGGGCAAATCCAATCTGTGCTGTCAGGACACCGGCAGTCCTGTCCCGTAGTGTCAGGATACCAATAGTCCAGTTGAAAAAAAAGGTCACCAACACTAATCAGCACTGGTAGCACAATCTAGCGGAAACAGTCAGGCCTCCACCAAACTGGCAGTAGTCAGCAGGAGTGACCAGAACTAGCTGGAACACCAGGAGCTCTTTCCACACCTCAATAAAGTGAAGGTCAGTGAGAATCAAGATCAAGAGGGATTGCAGGGCAAACAACGCAGGCACCTCATCAGTGTCTACGGAGTCATACTCATAATCTCTCCCAATATAACGTGACTCACTTTAAGGAAACCCCACATGAGTCTGCATCACCGGACACCCAGAAATTTCCACTTCAGACACCAGAGTGAGAGGAACGAGAGAGAAACTGAGACATATGGAACAAACAAGGATATCCCCTTGAATTGTAACATGTCCCCAAATGATATTGAAGGGAAGTTACCTGCTAGTGCAGGAGGCAAATCATAGTCAGCCACTGTTGACATTCAGAAGCAACCCCATAACCCACAGCATGGGTTAAAACAAAAACATACTCTTATAATATTTCTATGTTTTTAAATACACCAAAATTCTCACTGCAAATAGCCAGTTTAAGTTGGATATTAGTATAACTGACTTTCTATCCTTTAATCCATGGAGGGCATCCTGATTAGCTTGAATCAGTCATGCTAGCTTTGTTCTGTGCATGTCACTGGTGTTGAGGTGCATCAGAAGACTCACTGAGACACACCAAAAAATCTTCTGAGCAAAGATGTTTTTCTGTCTGTCAAGAATAGGGAGCTATCCAAGACAGTTTCATCTCTCTTCCTCTTCCTCCCATCCAGGGTTGGAGTTCTGCTGTGGAGGAGTGTGATGTGTTCTCTGGGGATGCAGCCGCCATCTTGTGACTACATTATAGCCAATCACTGAGGGCAGTAAGATGAGAAAGATGGATGAGCCAAGAGTCCTGTGGGACGGCTGGGCTGGGGAACTGATGCTGTGTGTGCTTTGATGTTTCTTCCCAAGTAAATCACACCCTTCGGATTAAGGGATAGTGATTGGTTTCATATTTCTGTGACCAGACACATTCCCAGCAGATATATTTATTGTGTTTGCCCTTCTAAGGCCAGAATTATTGCCAACCTCATTTGAACTCATCTACTGTCATATCAGAGCCCCACTTTGCAAGCCCCTCCCCCGGCCCTCCTTAGCAATTAGCAACCACACACTCAAATAAGGGCCAATGTCCCAGTAGGTAGATGTGATACAACAATTAAAACACACACACCAGGAAGGACAATGGAATATTATTTAAAATGTTTCTCCCCAAAGAAGAGTGAAGTGAATATGGTTTTAAAGTTACATTCTTTTATCTCCCCCTCTCCCCATTAAATGTTTGATAATTACTGCTAAATATTTGACCTTTCTCAGGACCACACAACACAGATGATATCCTCACCTGCCTTCTTCATGATTACTGTGGGTGTTAAGTTATACTTCATGGACTAAAGGTATTTCCTTTCTTTGTGCAGCATAAGGGAGATGAGGTTTCTTCCAGAAACTTCACATTTTACAAATGCAAAATGCCACCCTATTGAGAAACAATGCACAACCCTTCATAGCTCAAGTGGCCTCTTGTCTTATGATTGGAAATTTAACCCACATGGCATTGTCATGAAAGGAACGTGTGACTTAAAGAGAGACTGTGGTCTGACAGAGGAAGGGCTTTCAAAGGTCCTGAGGTGGGGTCGGGCTAAGGAGCTGGCTGAGCCAGTAAAGTGTTTGCCATGAAAGTATGAGGGTCTGATTTCGGTCCCTTGAACCCACGTTAAAAAATAAAAGTCAGACATGGTGGCCTGGAATCCTGGTACCCGAGAGGTGGACAGATGCATCACAGATGTTCTCTGGTCCACCAGCCCGACTGGTATGTTTGGGGTGTAAGTGTGAGACTTTGTTGGAAGAAAACAAAGCAAGACAGGGTGGACCTGTCTCAGTTCCTTCTCTTTGCTCTGAGGAAATACTGTATGAACTATCTCAGGGAGGAAAGGGTTGACTTCAGCTTGATCAGTGCCCATCAGGAAGAAAGTGAGGGCAGGAACTCAAGGCAGAGAGTTGAAGGCAGCAGCTGAAGCAGAGGCCGTGGTGGAACAACCGCTTACTGGCTTGTTGCTTATTGCTTGGTCAACGTGCTTTTTTCTGTAACCAGGACCGCCCACCCAGATGTGGCGCCATCCACAGTGGGCCTCCACATGAAAGACCCCCAAACTTGGGGAGACTCTTGCTCCTGTCACGGGTTGGGTTACCCCCACGAAACACAAGTAGCCGGTTTTGATGTAATCAACAAGAGGCAGTTTTATTTAAGAGATCTCGGGCTGACACGTATCCCACACAGGAGATTGAGTGAAGCCCCGAGCCTCTCTAGGCAGGAGCTTATATAGGGAAAACCAGGGGTTTCGTGTGGATACACATAATTGGCTAATACAAAGGGTGCACAGTTACTTTTGGCACGGAGTTACATCAACAAAGCATACGTGTAATCTAGCATCTCAGCAATGTAGGCAGGACAACTCATCTCACTGCAGCAGGGGGATGACCCATCCTCAGGGAGTGAAGAAAGGGGAGGGGGTGGCTCCAGATGGCCAGTGTCCTTGGGAGCTGATAGTCGGGCTGGTGAGCCCTATCTCAAATTCTCTCAGGCATGTCTGGACTTTGTTTGAGACTAACATTTTGAAATTTAACTCTTCACACACACCAATCATTATTCCAAAAGATGCCTCACAGATCTGTCCACAAGCAAATGCAATGGAGTCAAATCCTCTGCTGAAGTCCTCTGTAGTAAAAAAAAAAATTGTTTAATAAATCCCGACGCGGAGTTACTCACCTCAATGGTTTCTGTTCCCGAATGAAAGAAACACACCCAGCCTCTATATCTACAGAAGCCCATAGCTGGGCAGCACCCTACCCTCCATGCTGTTAGAATCCACCTCCCAGCAATAGTCCAAGTTACTATTTACTAATTTCTATGCTTCATCTTGGCTCTTCTTGAATCCAAGGTGCAGCCCTCTGGGCCATGATCTATTTGCCCTTTTATACGGCAGCTCTGCCCTTCTGCATGTTATTTCCCTTCCATGGCAGCCTCTGTCTCCCCTCCTCCACACTCCCCTAAGGCATGGGGACCTCTCTGTCCTGCTTGCTCGAGGACCCAAGCCCGGTAACCTAAATCCCGTCTCTCTCTCTCTCTCTCTCTCTCTCTCTCTCTCTCTCTCTCTCTCTCTCTCTCTCCCTGCTATTTTTGGCTAGAATCTTTATTCACCAATCAGAATTAACTGCTGTCAGGTACCCAGAAGCTAGGTGCAGTCTTTCTTCTGCAAACTAATTTGGGGAACTCAATTAGTATTAGAAAAAAGCAGCTACAGTCTCCTATTCCCAGGTGTGTCAACTCGACCACTGAAGGGAGTTGAGCCAGAGACTGAGGAGGACAGCTAAAGTTGACCTCTGACTTCCCATGCTTATGCAACCACACACACGTATGTATTCATTTATTTAATTCCAGAGCAGGATATTGGCATGGACGGCAGGGAGAGTGGATCTGGGGACAAGTAGATAAAAGAGAAAAAGGTATTTGTAATCACCACAGAGAGCTCCCTTCTTTCCTCTCAGAACAAAGGAGACGACAGCCAGAGTGTCCTCTGCCTGCCTCTGTAGGGGCTTCTCAAGGGCAAACCCCAAACCTGCAGTGTTTCTCCCCAAGTCTTTGTTCCATGATGCAGCAGTGTGCATTAAGTTGAAAACAAAAACAAAAACAAAACAACAAAACTCCCCCAAATAGGGAAAAGTACCAAGAAAGATTAAAACCATCTTGTTTAACAAGAGACACCTGTTTATTCCTGTTTGATAAATGGTGTTTCTCCAAATGATAGGATTTTCTAGAATTATTATTAAACAAAATAGAAATAGAGCAGAAAGGACGAGAACGAGACAAGAAGCGGTTGCTGGTCCTCAGGGGAAACACTAGGTAAAATCAGGCAAATTTTAATTCTGGGAAAGCTCAGGATTGTCCATGCGGGCTGTGTGATATTTCATGGTTTCTCGTGAACTCATCTGAACTTTGGTTTTGCATACGTGCACTGAGGCACCCTTCTGTCTTGGACCTGTGTGGTGTTTTGCATGCCCAGGGTGCCCTTCATTCCTCAGACAGGTACACTCAGGATTCTGTCAGGTGCTAAGCATGGGTTGGTGATAGTCCCACATGGTCCTCTCTTTGGTGAGCCTGAGAGAGAATGGGTCAGGGTCAGCTAATAATGCAGACCCTTTCATGTAAGCGACAGCTTTATATTGTTTTATTTATTAAGAAATGGTAATTTACTTTAATTAATTAGTTAGTTAATTACTTAGTTAATTAATTAATTAATTAATTAGCGTGTGTGTGAGCTTGCCACTGCACATGTATGGACCTCAGGTCCTCAGGCCTGGCAACAAGGGCCTTGAGCTGTTGAGTATCTCACCAGCCTGGAGCAAAATGCTGACCAAAGGAGGCAGTGCGACTTGAATGAAGTGTTTTCTTTTCTTTTTCTTTTTTCGGAGCTGGGGATTGAACCCAGGACCTTGCACTTGCTAGGCAAGTGCTCTACCACTGAGCCAAATCTCCAACCCCAGGTGTTTTCTTTTTTTTTTTTTTTTTTTTCGGTATTGGGGTTCTTTTTAATCTCTTTTATTATTGTTTGAGAATTTATATAGATGCATGTAAGTCCTATTTGTTCAGATCCAGCCCTTCATTCCCTCCCTTCCAATTCCCTTGTTGCAATGTCTGTGTTACAGGGAATGTCTAGAGAAGTGTGGATTTTTGGAAGCCCTGGGTCAGGTCTGAGCTGCTCACATAGGCCCTTCAGGGAGACCTGGTGATTAGCAGGACCATTAGCCACTTAGTGGGTGGGAAATGCCACACTATTTCCATTTTAAATGTCTAACTAGGCCCGGTGGGAGGCAGATTCTTATCACTTCAGAAAAGCCTTCAGTCCCCTTGACCCCTGTCCCCAGCCCAGTGCCAAACCTAGAGGGCTCTTGTGTTTGGTGAGGATTGTCCTGGTGTGCTCTGGGATTTCTGCATTTACTCAAGGACTCTGGGTGTTGGTGTGACTCAGACAGCACAGGGCTCCTGGCTTCTCTGGATTTCCATGAGAGAACTCCAGTCCTTATGCAGACTTGATTGACAGGGTGTGGGTACGGCTATTGGCGTTCCATTAGGGGCTGATTACTACTCTGACTCATGACCCTCTCACTGGAGTCTGGCCTCCAAGGTTTGCCAGTCAGACTCTTTGTCTTTATTCATGGAGGGAGCATAGAGCAGGTCTTAGCAGAAAAGATGCTCTGCTTCTGAGTCGAGGGAGAGTGTGAACTTGGGACAACTGCAGCTTTGTCTGATGTGTGATGTCTGGATTTGCCTTCCCTGAGATTTTTGCCCACCCCCCAGCCCTGCTATTTCCTTTCTTTGCCCTCCCTTCCTGTCCTCCATCCTTCCCCACTTCTTTTCCATGGTGAAGACCATTGCTTCATCATCTTATTATTAGACATAACAGAGGCAAAGACATTGGACCTTGTAGTCACATGATTTCACACAGGAGACAAAGATTCTCAACATTCCATGCTGAAGAGTTTGGTCCCTGATTCCGTCTGGTGCACCCCCTCCCTTTCTCCGATAGTTTGAATGTGAAATGCTCCTCAGAGACTGTAAACGCAGAAACACAGCTCTCACCTTAAGGGACTAAGGGACTTAAGGGACTAAGGATGATTTATTCTGGAGCCATGTAGTGTGATCATGGTCCAGGAACACAAATTTAGGTCACCCCTTTTTTCAGGGTGGACACATTTTCATGAAGTTTCATAGTTTTTCAGAACAAAGAAAGTTATAATTCAAGACAAATGCAAAACACGTTGGTGGGCACACGAGCAAGGCAGTTATAGCTAATTGGGGGGATCTTTTCTATGTCCCCATGGTGCTATCCGATGACATTCTTAACTTATGGATTGGTGGTATCTAGGAATTTACTAAGTTAATAGATTACTAAAAGGTTTTTTTTTTATATCTATGACATAGATTAGTTTTGACAAAGAGGTAGGCAAAGAATTCTGGGGGCTAAAACTATCAGGTAAGTAGCCACTGGATCAGCAACATTCCAACATCTCCTCACCACTGCAGTTCTAACCAGCCAGTCAGCTTTCGCAGACAGCTTCTTCATAGAAATTCTTGTTTAAGAGGCACACATATTTAAACAGTTGGAGCTCAGGTGCTGGCACCATTTTGCGAAGGGATTGTGGATCATCTTGGACACGGGGACAAGCTGACAGTCCATAGAGCCCCAGAGGCAGACTGTGAGGTTCATGGCCTGCCTGTCCCTGACTCCAGCCTGTTCAAATAAATCACAACTTTGTAGGCGGTGGGCGAGGTTATTGCAAGTTAACTATTTTCCTCTCTGGGTCTCTTGTATCTTCTTCTTTGAGGCCAGGGAGTTGGGCAGGGATCATGGCTGTTTCACACTGCACACCTTGGGTCTTAGAATGCAAAGGCATTTGGTATTCAATGGACAGCACTCAGCAAGAACATTCTTTGTTCTGGCTTTAGTTACATTGACTGAATGAATGTTGTTTCGGGACCTCTGGACATTTACTTATTCATGGGTTGTGTTGGGAATCCATTGGAATTGAAGCATTCCCTTCTGGAGGGAAGAAGGAAGCTCAGAAGATTCAGGAAGCTTAAGAAACCTATAAGGCTTAGGATTCTCGCAGGTTTTGACGCTGAGGTCCTGTTTCAAAGAGCAATAAGATGAGAACTATTGCCTCCGGGGGTCGGGGTTGGCCATGATGAAGGGGGCTTCTTGGATGGAGCTGCTTACTTGTTGGCCTGAAAGCTACAGGTAGCTATTTTCAGTGTCACCCATGCTGTAATGGGTTTTCCACTGATAGAGTTGTCTGAGCCACTCGTTTGCTCCTGAATAGCCATGATAACGTAGACCTGGCTGGAATCGTTTGTAGATTGTTGGGTTTCTTTCACCTTGTGACTCGCTTCTTTCTTTCTTGACTTAGAACCTTCTGTTTGGTTACTAGGTGGGGGAAGGGAGCCCAAAAAGGAAATGTACTACAGAGTCCAGCTTCACCTCTGCCTCTGGTCCTTTTGTTTGCCCTGTGGGAAGCGTTAAGTTCCTCCCCTCTACATGTATGCACATACACAAGTCACGAGTGTACACACACACACACACACACACACACACACACACACACACCACTTGTCTTGGAGACCAGTCTCATGCAGATGTTTTTCAAGATAATACTGGTCTTAGTGCAATTCTTGTTCTATTGTTCAAAGAGAGACATATCTCTAATAGGGCCGGCTATGCACAAGGCTTTCCGATCTAAAGAAATAGGCAATGGGAACGTGATGTTTCCCAATTTCAGGACAAAAATCAATGCATTCTGCTCAGTGACCTTGCACGTTCCTGATTATCTTCAGAAGTGATAGCCAGCCATTGCTGTCACCTGGTCAATTGGAAGTGCCAATATGACATTGGGGTGGGACAGGGATGAGAGACAATCTGGTCCTGGTCTACACACAAACCCACAGGTGTAGGGAGCCGTTCCCTGCTTCATTTGATGTAGTAGGGACAGCATCAGAGGGAAAAGGGCTTATGCCTCATAAGTAAGAAACAAATTTATGCAGTTTCATAGGAAATAAGATGACACAAGCTTGGGTTTCTGTTGATTCTTGTCTTGAGTGAGGGAAGACACAGTTTTCAGCATTTCCTAATAGACTCTGGGTTTCCTTTTAACATTCTCATCTCAATGCTCCGAATTTCCACTCTTTGTGTGTAAGGCCCTTATGGTGCTTGAATCACTCTGGTCAGGCCATTAGTCGTAATAGTTACTTAATGTTTCTTTTCAAACACACGGCTTGGGATGAGGGAGACAGCTTGGGGTGGAGCCTGAGGAACTGGACACAAGGTAAAAACTAAGCATGGACATAAGTTCTTGTAGCAAGAGTTGGAGAATTCCTGGGATTTACTGCCAGCCCTTCTGACCTATATTGGTGAGATTCAGGCCACAGAGAGACCCTGGGTCAAAAACAAGGTAAATTCATCCACTGGCCTGCATGTCACACATGAGCACATACACGCATAGCACATATGCATATATGCATACACACAAATGGAAAAACATGTTATTAAACATCCACGCATGTAACAAATTTTCCTCAGAAAACCCCCAGAGCACTTTCTTTAAAGAGGAGATAGTTGCAAAAACAGATGCAAGGGAAAGGAAGTTGTAATGGAAACGAGTCTGACACCCCTTCATTATATGGGGATTCATGTAGACTTAGATTTTTTTCAAACCTATTTTAATAAGGATTCTCAAATGCTTAGAGCCCCCTTCTGGCCCACTGTCTAAAGGTAGGGGAGAAAAGATGATAAATAGGGCAAGTGGATGTGGACCTGTTTAGAAGTAGTTCTTTGGGGCAAATCCAATCTGAGCTGTCAGGACACCGGAAGTCCAGTCACTTAGTGTCAGGATACCAATAGTCCACTTGAAAAAAAAATGTCACCAAACACAAAACAGCACTGGTAGCACAATCTTGCAGAAGCAGTCAGGCCTCCACCAAACTAGCAGTAGTCAGCAGGAGTGACCAGAACCAGCTGGAACACCAGGAGCTCTTTCCACACCTCAATAAAGTGAAGGTCAGTGAGAATCAAGACCAAGGAGGGATTGCAGGGCAAATAAGGCAAGCACCCATTCAGTGTCTACTGAATCATACTCATAATCTCTCCAAATATCACGTGACTTGCCTTAACCAAACCCCACATGAGTCTGCATCACAGGACAACCATAAATTTCCACTTCACACACCAGAGTGTGAGGAATGAGAGAGAGAGACTGAGAAATATGGAACAAGCAAGTATATCCCCTTGAATTGTAACATGTCCCCAAATGACTGGGAAGGGAAGATACCTCTTTGCCAAGCTGCTAAATACCATTTAAATCACAGTGGCCTCCAACTGGCCGGTTTCATAAAATTGTTTCAGTTGTTACCTGATACTCACGCCTTATACTTTGTGGCTGGTGATGGACCTTCATTCAATAGCTGTAGCTGTCCTTTTGCTACTTTGTAGGTTCTCCTTTCTTTCACATTCAACCCCGTAACACTAGACAGGAGTGAAAAGAGGAGAGAGGGAAAGGGGTTCTATCACCATTAGACGACCTCCTGTTGATTAGGGGCATCCAGTTCCTTGGGGGGTAAGTTTGATCTTCATTGTCAGGATGTTTAGTTTCTTCTTTGGGCGTGACTATTTAACAAACTGCAACCAACAGCAGCCCACCTCTGGGGCTCTAGCATTTATATGTTCTCTGAAAAGTCTCCAGCATCCCAAATGTTACACACGTCCAAAATCTATCTGCTGCTGGCAAAGTCACGCCCCTGCCAGAGCACAAGGCAAATCATAGTCAGCCAGTGTTGACCATCGGAAGCAACCCCATACCCCACAGCCTGGATTAAAACAAAAACATACTCTTATAATATTTCTATGATTTTAAATACACCAAAATTCTCACTGCAAATAGCCAGTTTCATTTGGATATTAGTATAACTGACTTTCTATCCTTTAATCCATTGAGTCCATCCTGATTAGCTTGAATAAGTCACGCTAGCTTTGTTCTGTGCATGTCACTGGTGAATCAGAAGACTCACTGAGACACACCAAAAATCTTCTGAGGAAAGATTTTTTTCTGCCCGTCACAAATAGGGAGCTATCCAAGACAGTTTCATCTCTCTTCCTCTTCCTCCCATCCAGTGTTGGAGTTCTGCTGTGGAGGAGTGTGATGTGTTCTCTGGGGATGCAGCCACCATCTTGTGACTACATTGGAGCCAATCACTGAGGGCAGTAAGATGAGAAAGATGGATGAACCAAGAGTCCTGTGGGATGGCTGGGCTGGTGAACTTATGCTGTGTGTGCTTTGGTGTATCTTCCCAAGTAAATCACACCCTTGGGATTAAGGTATACTGATGGGTTTTATATTACTGTGACCAGACACATTCCCAGCAGATATATTTATTGTGTTTGCAGTTCTGAGGCAAAGATTATTGCCAGCCTCATTTGAACTCATCTTCTGTCTTATCGGAACCCCACTTTGCCAGCCCCTCCCCAGGACCTCCTTAGCAATTAGCAACCACACACTCAAATAAGGGCCAAAGTCCCAGGAGGTGGATGTGATACAGCAATTAAAACACACACACCCAGAAGGACAATGGGATATTACTTAAAATGTTTCTGCCCAAAGAAGAGTGAAGTCAATATAATTTTGAAGTTACATTCTTATATCTCCCCCTCTCCCCATTAAATGTTTGATAATTACTGCTAAATATCTGACCTTTCTCAGGACCACAGAATACAGATGATGTCCACACCTGCCTTCTTCATGATTACTGTGGGTGTTAAGCTATACTTCATGGACTAAAGGTATTTCCTTTTTTTGTGGAGGAAAGGCAGATAAGGTTTCTTCCAGAAACTTCACATTTCACAAATGCAAAATGCCACCCTATTGAGAAACAATGCAAAATCCTTCATATCTCAACATGGCTTCCTGTCCTCTCATTAGAAATTTAACCCACATGGCATTGTCATGAAAGGAACGTGCGCCTTAAAGAGAGACTGGTGTGACAGAGGAATGGCTTTCAAAGATACTGAGGTGTGGTTCTTGGGCTAAGGAACTGGCTTAGCCAGTAAAGTTTTTGCCATGTAAGCATGAAGGTCTGAGTTCAGTCCCTAGAACCCACATTAAAAAATAAAAGTCAGACATGGTGGCCTGGAATCCTGGTACCAGAAAGGTGGACAGATGCATCCCCGATGTTTCTGGTCTACCAGCTCGACTTGTATGTTTGGGGTGTAAGTGTGAGACTTTATTGCAAGAAAACAAAGCAAGGCAGGGTGGAACTGACTCAGTTACTTCTCTTTTCCCTGATGAAATAGTGAGTGAACTATCTCAGGGAGGAAAGGGTTGACTTCAGCTTGATCAGTGCCCATAAGGAAGAAAGTCAGGGCAGGAACTCAAGGCAGAGACTTGAAGGCAGCAGCTGAAGCAGAGGCCGTGGAGGAACAACCGCTTACTGGCTTGTTGCTCATTGCTTGGTCAACATGCTTTCTTCTGTAACCAGGACCGCCCACCCAGAGGTGGCGCCATCCACAGTGGGCCTCCACAAGCCAATCATTATTCCAAAAGTTGCCTCACAGATCTGTCCACAGGCAAATGCAATGAAGGCAAATCCTCAGCTGAGGTCCCCTGTAATAAAAAAATAATAATAATAATAATAAATCCCGACACGGGGTTACTCACCTCAATGGTTTCTGTTCCCGAATGAAAGAAACAAGTCCAGCCTCTATATCTACAGCAGCCCATAGCTGGGCAGCTGCCTACCCTCCATGCTGTTAGATTCCACCTCACAGCAATAACTCCAAGTTACTATTTACTAAATTCTATGCTTCATCTTGGCTGTTCTTGAATCCAAGTTGCAGCCCTCTGGGCCATGATCTATTAGCCCTTTTATACGGCAGCTCTGCCCTTCTGCATGTTATTTCCCTTCCATGGCAGCCTCTGTCTCCCCTCCTCCACACTCCCCTAAGGCATGGGGACCTCTCTGTCCTGCTTGCTCGAGGACCCAAGCCCGGTAACCCTAAATCCCGTCTCTCTCTCTCTCTCTCTCTCTCTCTCTCTCTCTCTCTCTCTCTCTCTCTCTCTCTGTGTGTGTGTGTGTATGTGTGTGTTTGTGTGAGTATGTGTGTGTGTGTGTATGTGTGTGTGTGTGTGTGTGTGAGTGTGTGTGTGCACGCGCCCTACTGACACTTAGTCTCTAGACACTCACCTTCCAGAATGCTGAGAGAATGAGCATCTATTGTGATATCCCCCACGTATGGGCATGTGTTGTAGTCACTTTGGGGCATCACACTGAATCCCTTGCTGCTCTCAACTTGGCCCAAGCGCAGTGGGGATGAAATGGGCACACAGAGGGGGAGATGCTTGCCCTGAGAAAACCCCTGTGGATCCTGTCATAGCTCTCAGTTCTCTGGGTTGAGTGGTTGTATATCCCAGGGCCCATTTGTAGTCAGGACCCTGTTCCTAAGCAAGTGCTATTCTTGATAGGATGAGCAGCCAACTCTTAGTGGGATGTCGGCTGCTGGAGCCACTGCTGGAGCTTCTCCTGGGACAGTGGCACTGAATGTGTGGGACTATTCCTCTCTTAGTGCTAGATACCAGGTAAATCCGCTCAGCCCCAGGACTGCTCAGTGTGGGTCTCCTTCCTCCCCTTCTGTTTATCACCATCTGAGAATTCAGGATGGGTCTTTATGTGCAGAGCTGTGAGGACTGTTCTCTGCCAGGCGAGCCTCTCTTCTCACCACTTCCCCCAGCTTCATGTCTCATTCATGTCAGCACAGAGGAGACACGGCTGATGGTGTAGGACGTCCTTCTTAACTCCCCTGGGAGCTTGTCAGAGCTGCTTAGAGGGGCAGAACTTGTGGATTTCTGCCTGCAACGGCAGGTCCACTCTGTGGAGAAGGGAGGTGGTGACACCCTGAGGGGTAGACCTGAGCCCAGCCTGCTGCAGGTCCCTTGTGTTTCCTGTGTATCCTCATTACACAGTTTTGTTTGCTTAACTCAGTTTTGAGTAGCATCACTCTAGGCCCCTTTACTTGTGGTTTAAAATTTTGAGCTAATGCTAAAGTAAAGGGGTGGAGCTGGGAGATGTACTTTCTTCTTGTAAAGGGCCGCAATAACATTCGCCACCACGAGATGGCGCTGGATTCCACTGCACCCCACGTGGAAGGCCAAGATAGTTCCACCATTACAAGATGGCGCTGGCCTCCGCCGCGCCACCCGACTTCCTTTAAGGAAGTTAACTGTGTGCGTATGTGCAGGAGTGCCTTCGTGCCAGGTCTTTGCCCACTCCAGGGCGTTCCTAATGAGTTCATGGGTAAGCAACCAATCAGGTGTGGATGTGCCGTGATAGGGTGTATATAAGCTGCGCCATGCTGGCATCCAAGGTCGGAGCTGCCGTCCTTGCAAACTGAGGTGCCGTTCTTATATTTTCTGCCACAATGAAATTAACACTTAATTACGGTGGCATGTTTTTCATCTTGTGATACACAGTGCTGACCCACGAAGGCACAGGGAAAACATTAACACCTGTTTCCACCTCTCTGCGGGAATAGGATGCTTGTTTCCTGCGGGGAGGTTGTTAGTTCCCCCGTGATACAGGTTATGTTCTGAAAGGGAAGGAGGGGACTCCAATCTGCTCTGTAGTAGTTGCATTCAAATACAATGCTGTCTATTTATCTTATCTGTCTGTCTGCCTGGCTGTCTATCTTATCTATATAATCTATCATTTGTCTATCATCTATCACCTATTTATCCATCCACCCATCCATCTACTTGCTATCTATCTATCTATCTATCTGTCTGTCTGTCTATTATCTATAATCTGTCTATCTGTCTATCTATAATTTTTCTATTTACTATCTATCTACCATTTGTTTATCTAATATCTATCATCTATTTATCTAAGGTGTGTGCATGGGGGTGTGTAGATGCATATGTGTGCAGATGTGTGTACATGTCTCCACACTCAGGTAGAGTCAGAGAACAACCTCAGGCCTCATCCTCAGGCATGGTCTGTTTTTTCGAGACGGGGTCTCTAATTGGCCAGGAGCTTACCCATCATGCCAGCTGTGGTGGTCAGCAGATCCTGGGGATCCTGCCCTTGTTTCCCCAACTGGCATTAGAAGCTTTCTCCACTCACATTTTGATGTGGGTTCTGGGAATCAAACTCAGGTCTTCATGCTTATGAGGTATCCTGGTTAGTTTTCACTGACGCCTTGGCATAACTTAGAAGAGACTTGACATATAGTCTCCTGGGAAGAGAGAACATCAACTGAAGAGCTGCCTCCATCAGATTGGCTTGTTGCCTAATGTGTGAGAGACTGTCTTGACTGACAGGTGATGATGCTGGGCCCAGCCCACTGTGGGTGTCATCATTCCTAGGCCAGGGTGGCTGGGCTTCATGAGAACGTGAACTAAGCATGGGCTAGTGAGTAAGGCTGTGAGCAGTATTCCTTTTTAATTCTCTCCTCGAGTTCCTGTTTGACTGCCACAAAAGCTGGTGAGCCAAGGTGCAAGCCAAAGAAATTTTTTCCTTCTACAAGTTGTTTTTGGGTAGAATGTTTGATCACAGCTGCAGAGAGGCAGACTCATATGTGAGGCACACACTTTACTGACCTAGTGACCTGCTTATTTGCAGTCATGCATATTAAAAGAAAAAGCTTTAGGAATGGGAACCAAATTGCTGACTCTTTCTAGGGTGAATACAGAAATCAGATTCCACAAAACTAGGATATATATATATATATATATATATATATATATATATATATATATGTGTGTGTGTGTGTGTGTGTGTGTGTGTGTGTGTGTGTGTGTGTGTGTGTGTGTCTGTTGTTTATATATATATATGTGTTTGTATGTATTGTGTATATATATATAGTATATTGTATATATACAGTATAAAGATATCACATGTGTGAAACTAAGTGCACACACGCTAATATGTATATATGTATTTATAAAATTATCAGTGCGTTCCATGTATATTTGTTTATGTGTGCATTCATGCATGTGTGCTCATGTTCTTGGTGTACATATGCATGTGGATATATGTGTCATGCATGTCTGTATTCATGAAAGTGTATGTCTGTGTTGATGCTACTTAGTGTTGTCCTCCACGCCGTAACCGGCCTGCTTCTCAGTGTCACTTTAGATGGAGCTGGGTGTCTTCTCCTTCCGGTAGGAATTGATTGACCGAAAGTGGATACGATCATAGACTGGAGACCCCAGCAGAGTTCATACACACATGGTGGGAGTGGCTCTGTACTCAGTTAGAAGCAGGTACTCAGGTCTCTGACTCTTGTCTATGAGCCAGAGAAGGACACCTTTCCTCTCTCCTCTCCTGCCCTGGTTTCCATGAAGTGTCCTGCTGCTGCTCCTCAGAGTTGCTGGTAGGACGCTCCCTGCATGTTGCCACAAGAGACAGGCCTGCACCGGGAGAAGCCCAAGTGGGGACAGCGGGTATCTGCTGGTCCCAAAATCCAGGTGAACTCCAGCACTCCTGCCGATCACGTAACAGAGCTGTGCAGTAGTCGTGGGGGTATAGTTGATCGTTCCCACTTGCCTTGTAAACCTTGGGCCATTATCTTTCTGGCCCAGGCTTGAGAAATGGACATACAACGAGTTTTGCTTCTACCTTCCCCTCGGAGAGAGCAAAAAAAAAATTCATAGATATTATTAAAAGGCTTTTAATCCATGAACACATAACCAGCTGAAATGAGCTGAAAGTGCCTGTGACTGAACGGAGGATGTGTGAGGCATCTTTATCTAATAACCACCATTTGACATAATAAAGATTTATTTCAAATCAAAGCCGATGAGTCAAGTTCTTTTCTTTAAATCTGCTTCTGCCAATAGCCCTACACACCCGTAACCCATTTTACTGCCGTCTCTTCTACTGAGAGCGGAGGCAAAGGCTTTCTATTCTCCCCAATGTCCGCACAGACTCAGTACTGATTCCTTTGGGCCCTCCGTGGAAGGTACTTTTAAGCTTAAACCCGCAGGCACCGTCTGGTGGGGGGGGTTGTTTGGGGTTCAATGTCGCCATTTGTGTGTCCAGCTTGAGCTCAGTTCTCACATCACGTTCTCTTATCCGCATGCTTGCGCACCCCGAATCATTTCAAACAATGTTGTACCCGGTTTCTTTTCCCAGGTGGGGCTTCTGTTCTCTTCTTGTCTCTTGGGCTTCATGGAAAGGGTCTCACCCCCAAGTCCCCTGAAATAATTGACAAGGTAAAGCACATCGTTGGGTGACCAGCAGGGGTTTTCAGAGCTAACAGGCACAGCGGAAGAAATATTGGTAAGATTTATTAAGTCATGAAGTAGTCCCGGGACTAATAATATATGAAAATAAAAGAAAGAAATAACAATGCTTAAATAACAATGCACACGCGCACACACACACACAAACACACAGTCCTTCTACACAAGCATGCACACGCACTCAGGAGTTCACAGTTCACAGACAGCTGTCATCTTCTGTGTTCTGACTGTGTTCACAGCTGGCTGAACTTACTGTGGTAAAGACTGCCACCTATTTGATTATTAAACCCTGCCTTTCCTCCTGGGAATCCAGCTCAGTGACATTGCCTGGCATCCGTGGACTGAGTGCCAATGGAAAGGTCAGTGTATATGACTGGATTACTGGCAGCCTCCTCTCCAGCCCTTCCTGTCCTTTCTCACATCCTTTCTTGGCTAGCTCTTTGGGTTCTTAGACTCAAAGCAGGGCAGAGCTATGGGGAAGGGGAAACCTGGGTCCCAGGAGACAATGTGGAGTCATGTTAAGAAGGTAATTGCAGCCAGAGAGGAGGTCTGGGCCCTGGGTTGGCAGCTGATATCTCAAAGGCTCTTGTCTGAGTCATTTATTGACTTCCTCTTCAGAGATAACTATACTCGGAGAAGCAATCCTCTCTGTACCCCACCAGCTGGAAAGGAGCTTTCTTTACTGAATTTCCACATTTCATTTTTCATTTTTGTAATGTATGCATCACGTGTACTCACGGTTGTGTGCACATGTTTGTGGAGGCTGAAAGACTGGTGTCAGTGTCGGGAACACCACCCACATCATCTGAAATGAAGTCTCCCATTGTCCTGGATCTCAACAGTTAGGCTAGATAGGCTGGCCCCCCAAGTTCCAGGATCCACCTGTCTCTACACATCAGTACCGTATTAATAATATACAGTGTGCACTCACACTCCCGGCATTTCCTTCAAAGTAAGAGCTCAGATTTATGGACTAAAAAGTTAAAATAATCAAGGGACTGGAGAGATAGCTCAGCGGTTAAGAGCACTGACTGCTCTTCCTAGATGTCCTGAGTTCAAATCCCAGCAACCACATTGTAGCTCACAACCATCTGTAATGGGATCTGATGCCCTCTTCTGGTGTGTCTGAAGATGGCTACAGTGTGCTCATAAATAAAGTAAATAAAAAAAAATTGAATGCAGTGTTTTTGTGGCTTTCATAGGGCTGCCTCCTACTCTTCTCTTTATTCTTCTTTTACTTTTCCTCCTTGTCTTATAAGGCTTACATATATATATATATATATATATATATATATATATATATATATATATATTATAGGTAGGGGTGTTTTATTTGAACGCATGTATAAGTACCTTGGGCATGCCTGGAGCTCAGGGAAGCAAGCAGAAAGTCTTCCCTGAAACCGGAGTTAGAGATGTGTGGGGGCTGCCATGTGGGTGCAAGACATCAAACCTGAGTCCCCTGCAGGAGCAGCCAGTGCTTTTAGCTTCTGAGCCGTCTCTCCAGCCCACAGCGGGGTCTCATCCTTAACGGCAGAAGGGATCGTTTTCAGTCTTTCTGATCTGGTAGGAAGTGGATGCCAGAGTGATCATGTCAGTTAAAAGACAAAAAACGAAAAAAAAAAAAAAACACCACATGAGTAGCAGACAAGCTCCAAGACTGGGTCTTTTTATACAGCTTAGAACCCACCCGCCTAGGGAATGGTACCGCCCACAATGGGCTTGATCCTCCTAAGTCAGTGGACAATCAAAGCAGTTCCTAATAGACATGTCCACAGACCCACAAACCTCTGGGCTGTGCAGCTCAGGCAGGAGCATTATTGAGATACTTGGGTTTCTTTCGTCTTGAGGCTCTCTTCTTTCCTTCTTGACTTAGAACCTTCTGTTTGGTTACTAGGTGGGGGAAGGGAGCCCACACAGGAAATGTACTGCAGAGTCCAGCTTCACCTTTGCCTCTGGTCCTCTTGTTGGCCCTGTGGGAAGCGTTAATTTCCTCCTCTCTTTCTGTTCCCACTGCTAAACGTTATAACCGCTGGGTCATTAGCACTCTTTCTTGTCCGTGTAATAAGGACAGAAGTGACTGTGTCATCTCCTCGGTAATGCAGACTGTCCTTCCTTCTCTTGAGCCTGCCCAGGTCACTGTGGCTTACAGTGATAGAAGAGACAGAATCTGCAAGCACAGGCTCCTGGGAATCTGTGAGGCATCAGTCCTCCCTGCTGCCCCATGGAGTCTGTTCCAGTTTCCTTTCTGTGGCTTCGATAAAAAGCTTGGATGGAACGTAGTATAGGGGACAAAAATGGTCGGACTCAAGTTTCAGGTCATGGTTGGGAGTCAGAGTAGGAACCACAACGTCTTGAGGCTGATGCCACCAAGGGACTCTGCTTGATGGCTTGCTCCAGCTCAACTCGCTTTCTTATACATCTCAGGACGATCTGCCTAGGGAATGGTGCTGCCCACGGTGGGCTTGACCCTCCTGTCAGTCAACAATCAAGGCAATTCCTCATAGGCCTGTCCACAGACCAACATAATAACACAATAAGACATTTGCTAAGCCCCCCCTCATGTGTGTGTGTGTCTGTCTGTCTGTCTTTCTCTCTCTTCAAGTTATGCTGAGTTGATCAGAGGTTATAGTTAACCAGTTTCTGCTAGCTGCAGCATGCATCTTGCTTTCTTGATTCTGTAGACTCATAAACGGTGCAGGGATGTGCCCCACAGGGAATCATTCCTGAGTATCACCAGGAACTGATTTAGGTGAGATTTTTGGTTCAGGAGCGAGTCTGCACTCTGAAGTACGTGGCTATGAAAATGACAAGCGTTTTGGATGCCAGAGGGTAGAATTGGATTGAGTTGTGTTCTCTTTAAAAAGATAAGCTGATATCTGTGATGTCAATGGCATGGTGGGTTCCATGGGGAGGAAGAGGAGACAAATTACTCTTTAGAAAGAACTTTATGATGAAAGGTGAGCACCACAGACAGCCATCACAGCCATGATCAGGCCCTGAAGCAGCAGTGAGAAACCTCTGACCCTGATGGGGAACTTCCTTAGGAGAGATGGTCGCCAAAGGGAGCTGTTTTGTCCTCACTCTTTCGCTTCAGTGTCTCAGCATGTGCAGCAACAGCATTTGTTCTGGGAAAAGCAAGGTCTGACAGAGTCCCTGAAGTGGCCCTCCTGGATCTTACACCCTCTGGAAGACCAGTCTTGCAGCTGGTCCTAGTTGGGCTCTGCTCCCTGCTGGGGACAGAGTCTACTGAGTGAGGCCCGAGACGTGGGATCTAATCCCCCATCAATTGTTTTAGATATGTTTACTTTTTCTCATGCATCGCTTTAGAACAGGCCTGTTTATCAAGGACCACAGATCTGTGTAATTCATCAGCTAAGGAAAATGCTCAAATGGCTTTCTTTCAGACTAGCAGGATTTCAAAAGGCGGTTATTTAATTACAGGCTACTTGTGAGAGGGACAGATAAGCCTAATAGAACATTTTATTTAGTGGGGGAATGACACCGGAGCACAGCAGACACGTGTGTGTGTGTATGTGTGTGTGTGTGTGTGTGTGTGTGTGTGTGTGTGTGTATGTATGTATGTGTATGTCTGGGTGTGTGTGTGCGTGTGTGTGTGTGTGTGTGTGCGTGTGTGGTGACAGCAGTAACACTGTCAATTTCTCCCTGTCTACTCATCAGGTTTGATGCTAACTTGGAACTTTTAGTGTGACTTCAACCTCTCCCCTACACCTTTGCCTCCTTCTCTTTCCCGCATCCTTCTCTCCTTTTCTCCATCCTCCAGGGTGGGACACCAGCTTTCAGTTCACAGGGTAAGAAAGCCCAAGCCTTGAAGATGCAGACAGTCTTCTCTATACCTTAGAGGCTGCAATCAGAACATGTCCACCTCTGAATTAGTTCTCCTGGTAAAAGAGACACTCTGTTCTGGGTGTAAGCACAGAGCCATGTGGGGGTGAAACCGTTTATGTGAGAGAACATCCCTTAGGACACTGAGAAACACACACAGCAGAAGGCAGGGCATGAAGGTTGTGATAGACTATATCCTGATGGGGACTGGGAAGATAGCTCAGTGGGCAAGAGCCTTTGCTCTGCAAGCCCAAAGAGTTCAAATTCTCTCTGCACCTTTGTAAAACTCCAGGCATGGCTAATCATGTCTGCAACATGGTAGGGTGGAGGCAGTTGGATTTCCAAGAGGATCCTTGGCAGACACACTAGTCAAAATGGCGGGCTGTGGTTCACTGAGAGACGGAGAGTAGTGAGGAAGAGAATGCACATTCTATTCAATTCTGCACGTATGTACACATGTATGTGCCGTCGCACTTGGGAACAGGCACTCAACTCATACACACACATGACTCCCCCAACCACATCCCTGTCGAACCCTGAGTTCAGCCGCTGTCTAACCTATGTGACTGAGTATTCTAGCAACACGAAATTTTACATTCTCCTTGTCTTGTAAACCCAATTTTCTGTTCTGTTTACAAACACAAGAAGCTAAAGTTATGATTTCCCAGGCCCGGGATGGTGTGTCATAGCTTTTGGTCTTTCTGGAACAGCATCTGTCTATCAACAGAGGGACTTCAACAGAGGGGCTTTCCAACTTACCCTCAGTGACATGGAGCCATTTGAGGGTTTTAACCGGTGACTGCCGTGCTCATTTTTCCTTTTGAGAAGTAGATTGGACAGAATGTACAACATCATTCGGTTACGGGATGAACAACACATCAGAGCCTGGGAACAGTGAACAGATTGTCACTGGGGTTTTGTGTTCGTGGAGTATGTTACGGCAGTGGATCTGAGAGAGAGAGAGAGAGAGAGAGAGAGAGAGAGAGAGAGAGAGAGAGAGAGAGCTTGATCTTAAAATATCTGTTCAATGTATAATGTGATCAGAATACTACACCTCATACTTCAAATGTATACAGTCTCCATTTGTCAAGCATACTCGATAAATCTCAAGAAGAAAGTTAAAGGGGAGTCGGGATAGAAAGTTCTGGAAGGGGCTAGAGAGAGAGTCTAGCAGTTAAGCCCTCGCTCCCCAGAAACTTACATAGATGCCCCGTGGATGTGGAGACCATCCTATAAGTCCACCACGGAAGGCAGAGGCAGGATGCCCAGAGCATGCTGTCTGGAAAGGTGACCAACACCAAAAGGAGCTTTGCCTGTGAGTGAGAGTTGCTGCCACAGTGAACAAGACAAACAAGACATTAAGGATATTTCCTGAGTGTACCTTGGTCTTCCACATGTGTGTGCATGCACATGTGTTAACTGGGTGACTAATTATTTCTCTCTCTCTTTCTCTGTCACACACTCACAGAGTCTCTCTTACACACACACACACACACACACACACACACACACACTGAACATAAAAGTTAAGATCTGGATGCCCAGACTGGATGGATAAAATCAGAAATAACAAATTGTGTTGGAACTCGCTGTGAAGGAAAAGGGGGACCAGAGGGAGAGATGTGAGTGTGGCTGTCTGCTTGTGTCAAAGTGTAAGGCCATATAAACCCAGTGCCACCTCCTCCAGGATGTCAAAGCCACAGCTCTAGCTGAGTTATAGTTAGTCATTGATGTCAGCTGTGTGTGTGTGTGTGTGTGTGTGTGTGTGTGTGTGTGGTCACTATTGGGGGTCAATGTGACCACAAGCCCATGCTCATCAGATCGCGATCCTGAAAGTGCTTTGGGCCCCATCTTAAGTCATCACAGCTCTCAGTGCCTGAGGTTAACTGACTTCCAGAAAGCATCTTAGTGGGGCTGACTAATGTTTCTTTACGTCACAAGGACATTTTCTACTGTAGATAAAATAAACACATATACTTTAGAATAGACAGAGACTTGAAAAATGGAAGTGGAAGAAATATCACTACAGACTTTGCATTAAAAAACACATTTATTTAGAAATCTCTAGGTTAGTTGAAGTTTTCCATATAACTACACATAATTTCCATATATTAGCATCTTACATAATCATATGAAAATAATTAGGAGAAATTAACCTTTGGGAAAAAAAAGTACTTTTTTCCTTCCTAGCTCCCGCTCCCACAATGACAACCCTGAAACTGATTATTTATTAACAAATTCTTAAGCCACAAACTTTGGCTCATTCCCGGACTAACTTATTTAACCCATTCAAACTATTCTGTGTCTTCTACATGGTTATTTACTGTGCTTTCATCCCCTTTCTTAGCATCTTCCTCAACATCTCCTTTAGCATCTGCCGCAGCGTCCCTCCCTGGGTCTCCTTTTATACACTATGTCCCAGAAATCTCTCTTCCTGCCAGTTTCCCGCCTTCTATTTCCTGCCTCAGCTCATAGGTCATAGACTTTTTATTGACAGGTGATGCTTTAAGAGATTCTCTCTACAAACCTCGGTGCATTAACATCAAGTAAATGACTCTTATTAAGTTCTCGTTTTTACTTTTGTTCGTGGGTCTTTTTTGTGTGATGTCATGTGGCTGCAGAACCTGCAAAGGCCAGAAGAGGGAGGCACATCTCCAGAGCCAGAGTCAGTTGTGAGGATGCTAAGTGTTCTGAGTAGCTGAGCTATCTCTCCAGCCCCTAAATGACACAATTTTGTCACAGCAAGGGGAAAACTGGACACTACTACTCCTATGCCTTTTCACAGTGTAGATTCCAGACCACACTGTATTTAGAAGCTAAGTGTCCTGTAAATGTATTAAAGTTTTTTTATTCCCACTTCGGGGGGTACCTATCCCTGCGTTTCCCCTAATCTTTGAAGGTTGTCAAGGTATGAATGGCCCGTTTTCCAGGCTCTTTGCTTATGGTCCACCTGTCTGGCCTACTGAGCCTCCATACCCGATCCTGTAGGTCCTCGATCTCTGATGATCCCCTCATCCTTGTGGATTCATGCTTTTGAACTGTGATTTACAATTTTTCTTGTGCAGCCGTAGGGAGGTTTGGCACCAACTGATTTCGTTCAGCCTGTGCTATTTAACAGATAAAGATCCACTGTACTTTAAAATATTCATTTGAATAATTTAATTTTATATAGATAGTAGTGTGATCTGGTGTGGAATTCAAATATTTCGCCACCAAGGAACTGAATTTAGGATGTTGTGTAACCCTTTAAAAACCATTCTCTGGTTTTAAATTTTGGTGTGTGTGTGTGTGTGTGTGTGTGTGTGTGTGTGTGTGTGTGTGTTCATGTGTTTCACAGGGTCCAGGATCCCATCTACAAAATCTGCACAGATAAATCCCAGAATAGACGGGTGGAGACTCTGGAAGCTCCCCTCCCCCAACTGAGGAACTTCTGGGAACTGATGACTACAGGGCTGAGGGCACGTTTTCTTCATGGATATGGCCCCTGACGGCTGACCATGCTTCCCTGGATGTTTGTACTCACCCCACACATCTAGTCAGAATGAAATGGACTCAGCAGTTTCTATTAAAATGCAGATTGAATTTGGAGGGAGGAAAGCGGAGGGACTTGAGGAGAGGGGATGGGGATGGATTTGCTCAAACACATTATTTGTATGTACCAAGTTTTAAGGAAAATATTAAAAATTAAAACAAACAAACAAACAAATAAATAAATAAATAAATAAATCTGCTTCTGATTTGATTTGTGGACAAAAGCAACCTACCATCTGTCTGTTTCTAGTGGTGATCCTTTTCAGGGGAAGAGAAATACCAAAGCCTGTCCCATCTCATTGTGGATTCCAATTTCCAAAGTTGGCATTCATTAAG